>NW_026938868.1:672500-889886 GCF_032062105.1 Saccostrea cuccullata | reverse complement strand
TAACATAAGTTGAAAATAAGCTTCATTCCTTATAATTTAATTTCAATGTAGACAATGAGACAATTTTCCGTTTCTTCCTTCGAAAAAAGGCTTCAAATATCGCATATTTTGAAAGTTAACGTCAAGCGGAGTAATACGTTTTTGACGTAACTCATTGTGACGTAGGCAAGTTATGTTATACAAAATGGATAAAACCGTTTAACCAATCATATAGCGTGTTACAACTAAAATTAAATTATACATATTTCATTCTAAAGAAATGTAGCTTAAAAGAAGCCAAAAAATAAATGAGGAAAGGACTATGGACCACAACGTTTACCTGATTCAATACCGGTATATGTTCTTCGTCAGCAGATTCATTTTAGTAATCACTCTCTAGGTTGTTTGGTATGAGACAGGGCATCAACGATAGTTGGAAAGGTGAGATAATTTGTATAACGGTCGAAGTCCGTTATGCATAAATTACTCCATGTTTCCAACTGTACGCAACAATACATGCACGTTATTCTTCATAACAGGCATACAGCCTTTAGACACTTCATTTGTGATTGGCATAAAATGCATGAAATGAAAGTTTTTAATTCTTTCAATATTTGAAGTGTTTTTTTTTTTTTTTTAAAGGAGATAATGTTTTGGTGATTTAAAATTCGTACACGACAAAGGTAGTGAAATAATGTCATTGATCCAACGTAAAATACGTCACTCTTTTTTCTTCTTCTTCAAATAAAGTACTGGTCAGGATTTCGATTTTTGATATTTCGTACTGGCGCATGATGATGCGAGGAAAACAGGGTGAAATAAGAAAAATAAAATAACTATTTACAGTGCAGGTAAAATAGATTGCTTGGTTCACGGTCAGATGATGTGGCTAGATAGCTTCGATTTAAAGCTATCAAAGGAGGTGGTGGTAACAAAGGATGTTGATAGAGAGTTCCACACTCGAATACCGTCCAGGGAAATTGACACCTGTTACACTAAGGTTCTGGCATAAGGAACAAGGAGCATCATGCTGTTTCCTCCGGTTTTATTGGCTGGAAACAGGAAGAGTGTTGTAATGTCGATCAGCTGGTACACTATGCGGTACATCATAACAGCTTTTGCTCGACCACTTCGCTCCTGAAGAGATGTCCATCTCAGCTGTTTTAATGTCTAAAACACTGCTAGTTGTCCTGTAGTCAGAGGTTACCATACGGGCACCTCGTCTTTGGACCATCTCCAGTTTACCAATATTGTCCTTGGTGTAAGGATCCCAGATGGTACTCCCGTATTCCAAGATGGGCCTGACTAAAGTCTGATAACATAGCGCCTTTGTTTCTGGTGGACACTGGTGTGAATTGCGTCTCAGAAAGGCGACGATGGAATTGGCCTTCTTTGCAATGGTTTTAATGTGGTGGTTCCACTTCAGGCCTTGATTAAGGTGGATTCCCAGGTATTTAGTTGTTTGTACTATCTCAAGGACATATCCGATCTATAAATCGAGAGAACATTCGACATCGAACCCAATGCAAATGATCTCACAACCGTTTCGCAAAGGACATGTATTCATTTCATTTTTAAACTGGAAAAATATTGATGCTGTTGAATGTCATTCCTATAACAATAATTAATATCCCCTCGCAATTGGAGGGTATATAGTAACGCAATCGTTTGTGTTTGTTTGTGGGTTTGCCATGTCCTGTGAGGTCATTTGTATCGGGTTCGATGTCGAATGTTCTCTCGATTTATAGATGTGCTGTCTGCGATCTAGTTACGAAAGGACCAAACGTTTGCTTTGAAACACATCTTCAGATACAAAATTACATCAAAAAACAACAATGAACCCCTTGAAAATCGTCAAAAGAAACATAAGAGAGCTTCAATAGCATATGTATCTGTCCCTGATCAATATGAAGGATATATTCATTAGTAGACATTGTACTGGCTCTGGTCGCCTAAAGGCGCGTGAAAGATCTAGCAATGTGCTGGACAGATAGTATTAATACACTGAAACTTGCTCGTTATCTCTATAACAAGCTTCATTATCCAGGCAAGTAAAGACTCCGTGAATAATGAACTTGGTTCTCAAGGTAAATGCGTCCATTATTAACTACGGTAAATATGCCTTTTGTGCAGGACCATGTCTTCTTCGTTGATTACCCCCATACTGAATTTTAATTAAAATATCACGAATCGTTCTTAAATATGTTTTGCATACATAATCAGACGCATTGATCGTTCTAGTCAAAATGTCAGAACATCAATCAAAGTTATATATATATATATATATATATATATATATATATATATATATATATATATATATATATATATATATATATATATATATATATATATTTGAACATATGTGTGCATAAAATGCAAAAGACATGTATATAAATACGATAGGCTATAATTGCAGGCCAAGAGAAAATAAATGGTTTTTCTACTTTGAACCATTAAATTGTGAGGTTGGAAATATCTTTAAGTAGACTTTTATTATATATATTTTTAGATGATATTTACATTGTAAGTCAAACTTACCAACGAGCAAACAGACGGACAAAGAAAGCCCTCAAGTACATTTTACAATGCTCCTCAAACTTCTAAAGCACTTTAACAGGAAAAAGTAGAACAGCATCTACTAAACCCCCGCTTAAAACGTGGGAGGGCATGTAGTGACTGGGATTTCCGTCTGTCCGTCCGTCCATCTGTTACGCTTTAGGGTTTAATGAGACTTTAACAAAATCTTTGTTACATAGTGCCATTGTGCACTTCTTATTTTACTTTTTGTCCCGACACATATTTTGTTTCCCATTGCAAAACATTCCTATATTATTGAAGGGTACCCATCTCTAATCCCTTACTCCGCCCATACCACTAATCAAAATTTAATGGTATTTTTACAGATTCTTTTTTACATAATACCATTGTGCACCTCCTATTTACCTTTTGATCTGACTCTTATTTCGGGTCTCCTAGAGCATAATCATATCAAAGGCTGGGGGTATCATTTAGTGAGCTCAGAATTTACAGTATCTCTAGTTATTTCCATGGAGGTTCATGAAAGAAATCAATGCCTTAATTATTTCTGAAATGGGCGGGAGTTATTCTATGACATCAGCTTTTTATAATTATACCCCCTCTGCTTGAAAAAGGAGAAGGGGGGGAGTTATAATAGTGATAGTGGTGTCCGTCCGTCTGTCTGTCCAATCGTTCTGTTACGCTTTGGGGTACCATTCTCTTATCTGCAACACCTCTTATACCACTGAACGAAATTCAATGAGACATTCACAGAATAATATTTACATAGTGCCATGTGCACCTCCTATTGCATGACAAAACATGGACACTGTCATTCTTCCTATAATATTGAAGGTTTCCCATCTTTTGTCTGCAACTCCTCCTATACCTCGAAATAAAATTTAATGATACTTTCACAGATTCTTTATCCCTTGATGACATTGTGCACCACCTATTTTACTTATTTGCCATTTTGGTTATTTATCGGAAATTTTCTTGTATTGTATACAATTTCAAAGTTACGCAATTTCCCTCATAAATTATTAAATCAATGTAAAATTTTCACAGATTTCCTAGAATTGGTGTTATACAAATTATCGATAAAGGATTAGAATGAAAAGTGAGTTATCATCGTAATAATTTCATCAGTACAAAGAAGTATTTGATTGGTTCTCCGCCCAAACAAATGCAGAACTAGAGTGGAAAACAGTAGGCAGGTTTGATGATGATCTTTGTCTACTGCTCTCTTCTGTGCTTGTTCGTGTAATCCTGTTTCAGGTTACCATAATTTATTAAACATGTCATTGTTACACTGGGTGGAAGCAATACCTTGTATTATATGCCTTCAGTCTGTCACGAAATGAATTTCTATACTAGACAAATTGAAGGCGAAATTGAAAAGGCGAAATTGAAACCTTTCTTAGAGACTATAGCCTTCGTCAAAGTCGAATACCAATTTCTTCTCTTTCTGAGTTTTTGCTAGTCTGAGAAAGACTGTTATAATATGTAGAACTGGAAGCAAAACCTGACTTTTTCCTCATTATTGGCTTCAATATGATAAATTTAGCTCTTCATCAGAATCAAGATATTTAATTAATAATAGAGCCAGAAAAATATAGATCAATAACATTTCAAGCCTTTCTGCTGGTGTTTGGAACTCTAATGTAGTAACCAAGTCTCCATTGTTATTCACTAATTCATATGTTAAAAGAGACAAGTAAAATTTAAACGAGAAATATAGAATTCGACACAAGTAAAATTTAAGGGAGACATATGTATAGAAAACAAATACATGTACTTCTTTGATTAACTTTATTCTTTAGGGAGATCCCTACGACAGATTTCTTCAGAATGCTTAATGCTTTTATTCCGTACATTCAGAATGAAAATATGGAGATAACGAACAGTATTCAAAATCAAAAGTCTTTTAAACAATACAAAATTGGAGAAGAGCGAACACGGGCCTCCAAAACATCATTAGTGGGATCATGTGCCATGGAAGAGTAAGCATCCCCTGCCAACCAGTCACAACCGCCGTGTGTTCCTTGTCATGATCGGTAAATAATTGAAAAATCCGTCGTCAATTCAGTGTATAAATAATGCACTTACAATGAATATCAACTTCCTTTACATATGCAGCAATATACCTTCATCACCTGTATACGGAGTTCATACATTCCAGTATAGAAATTGTTCATACGTAGAGCATGTTCTTGCGTATCGAATCAACTGAGATATATAAACTCCATACGCAGGTGGTGGTTTGGCTATTTTTTTTAGCCGGGCTTATTCCTCAAAGAGCAATTGCCGGCTTATGTGATCCTGTTCAAGGCAGGATGTTGACCCCATAGTCGCCATTTTAAAGTTACGTGCAAAAATATAGTTCTTACTCTCAACCGCTTTTAAGATAATACAAACGCTAAATAAAGCAACAAAAATAAAACGAAGTTTTATCTATAAAAATTAAACATTAGTAGTAATGACTTTGAAAACTTCATAAGTCAAAGAACATAGTTCATTAGCGTAAGGATTTTTGATAATCAGTGTTACCGTAGTTCTCTACACATACGAGGTAAAGCAGGAGAGGGAACCAGACTGGCCTGTTTGTTTACATTCAGCTGTGGTACCAGATTAATTCTGATTCTGACAAAATCGAACCGTGGTATTAGGATTGAAAAACTCACTGTCAGTGTCTTATCATTTATATTGATACTTTAAAAATAATTTTTTCATCAGAATATAAACGTGATTCATGTAAGAAATCCATTCTACTCTGTAAATGAGCCCGGCTCTCTGTACTTCTGAGTACTTTGATTTATATAGCAATGTTTTTTTTCCCGTTCTTGTTGAAAAAAGTCATTTTCTCACCATCAATCGGTCCCCAAGGTGAAAATGAAAATTCTAAGACCGTATTGGACATCTACATAACATCAATAGCGTTCATGTCGATACTGAAGCTACTCCAAAAATAAAGAGACGAGAGGGGGGTTCCTATCGAAACTGAAGCTACTCCAAAAATGATGAGAGGAGGGGGGACACTTGATGTTTTACTATTTTTGAAATATAAATAGAAATGTGTTGAAATTTGTGTACTGTTTTTCCCCTAAATCTCTTTTGGTTCCAAGGATGAAAATGAAAATTTATATCACTTATTGCACATCTACATGACACCAACAATCATATTCCAAAAAATGAATTGGCTTGGTGCTCATAATATATGAGGAGACTCAATTTAGAGGATAAACCAAACCGAAGCCATGCTGCACTATTAAAGAAAACAACTAATTCTACTCCAAAAGATAAAATAATCAGCAGAAATGAGTGTTTCACATATACACTATAGGACTATTTTTAGTCAATATTAGCGATTTACTTGTGTGATGAAAATGCATTTCTTGACTATGCTAAATGAAAGTAATAGCATATGACCATATTCATCTTTTGACTAATGGAACAGAATCCTTCATTAGATAAAACAAGTTTATAGATCATAATTGTAGTCAAGTGTTCACTATCCATTACCCGTATTGGATGCCATATAATTACATTATCAACTGTACGTCTCATTAAGATACAACTTGTCGAGATATATATCCTGTTGTTAATGGCTTCAGCAGACGACAGTGGTTCCAGCGGGAATAAGAAGTTGCCTTCTAGCGCCAAAATGAACACCTTAAATGCTCAGTTTAAAGCTCGGAGATCTAAGAGATTGTAAAATCACACACAGGAAACAGAAATGTTCCCGCCGTAAAGTGGCCATGTTCCACTGACATTTCTTCCAGTGCAGCCCCTCTACAAATCGATTTTTTATTGCAGTCTTTTACATTAATTTCATTTTCGTGCATTTGTTTGGAGTTTCAATTGCTCCTTAGGGAACACACGACTGTTTCCACAGAAGATTGTCAAGTTAACAGTCCAGTATATAAATTTATGCACTTCTTCTTGAACTATTTTCGTCCTCGGTATCGAGAGGCAGGATTGAAAGAATAATTTTATTTATTACTCGTAAATACATAGATTGCCTATTCAACTGATGTAATGAGAAACAATAACATTTTTAAAAAATTAAAACCATGATAATCTAATTGATGTTTGTTTATGTCAGAAATTCTGCTGAAATAATAGTGCATGTTTGTGCGGTAATCTGTTAAATCACTCATTTTTCTTGAGGGTTAATTTTCGTGGTTTTCGAAGTATGAAGAGTTTATGACGAATTTCTGACCACCATGAAATGTAATTTTTCACAGATATTATTACTCAACAATTCTTCATCCACGAAATTAAACCCCCCACAAACCTTTTTTTCCCTCAAACCTCGAAAATATTTGATTTTACAATTTTGATTCCTCCGTATCATTTTTAGGAACTAAAGTATATCCATATTTCGGTAAATGACCGACACTGTTTTGCAAATCAAATAGACATGTATATGATTCTAGAATCAGAACAGTTTCTGTCCAAGTACATGTAAGCTGTGGTTTTCGCAAATAAAAATAATTACTCATCATCAAAGTATAAGAGGCCTCCAGTATCACTGAAGGAGATGTAATAGCATCTGAACACGCAACACGAACCTGAGGTTATCTGGAAAGTAAGTTACATGATCAACTATGAATGAATTTTTATCATTTTGTACGATCTCCAACTGCGACACAGACCCTCATTCGAAGAGGCGGTCTCCGTGTTTGGATGTTCCGCACCGGGATTCGAACCCGCGGCCGCGGTAAGGATCGACTGCTAAAGCTTTGCTCCGTCTGCATATACATGTACATGTAATTATTGTACTAGTGTTGTGGGTTTGGGAGGAGAAATGAATCTTGACATTGTAAACAGAAATTTCGTAGAGCTGATTAAAGAATGATATTGATTCTTGACAAATGGTTTGTGTCGTCTTTTATACATCTGTTTTGAGACAATACTGAACATTTTATTCTTAGAACTGAATTTTTTGTAAGCATCCGGAGTAGTCAGCATAAAAAGAAAATACAGTTGGTAATTTTTACTGTTAGTAAAATTTTCCATTTTAAAAATTCTTTGCCAAAGTTTCTTGTCCAAAAACTAAAGCAACATATTGGAAACCAATCATTTAATTCATGACTAGTATGTTTCTAAATTCAGTGCGAAATTTGAGGGAGTTATTTTTAATGGTGGTCTTTTGATGTCTATAATTTCATTACAGATTAACTGGTTTCCTTGTATAAAAGGAGAGGTTACCCGGTAATTAAGAGACTGAGACATAACATCGACCAAATTCCTTGATTTTGAACATCGCCTAAAATGTTTTAGAATAAAATAAAAAGGTGAAATACCAAATTCACTCACCTGTTACTGGACTAAAGTTGAAGCTTTGGGTTGAGGGATATGTGTTCTATCTAACAGACGAGAAACAAGTATTGTTACTGATCGATAAATTCTTTGTGTGCACTCAATTCGTTTGTCATCCATTTAATACTCCAGTTACAGTGCAACAAATTTTGACACAGCAGGCAATTTGAAGAAATAATTATTCACATTTAGCTTCTCTGATTTCTAACTTTCTAGAACGTCATTATCCGGAGTACGCTTTTGCCGTTAGACACTCTCTATCCGATATGAAAAATACTAATGATAAATGATAACGTGTAATTTTCTTTTTCATTACATATTAGAGATGCGTTCATTGATTTCGTGTACCGTGTGCTGGGCTTGATTTCCGAACATCCTCAAGTCAAAATCAATCCAATAGAGTCTATGTCAACTATATTTATCTTTAATTATCATGTTCCAAGATCACATAGTTGATGACGTTTCTATGTACTCACCAAAAAAAAACGGGTATCAAGAAAACGTCACATTGTGTACGTAAGTTTGATTTGAATTCAATAACAGTCGATCCCTTTCTGTTTTCCTCCATGAATTAGTAAAGGAAGTATATTTGGAGATAACGGACAGTATTCGAACTAACAATGTAATTCAGGAGCAGAGCAAACACAAAGACTTAAACATCAGAGGTGGGATCAAGTACCATAGAGAAGTGCGCATCCCTTGCCGACCGGTCACATCCGCTCCTTGTCATGATCGGAAAATAACGGGAAATTCTTCGACATGTAAATTATGGCTGGTAATAATATACGTGATATGAAAAATTTCAGTCAGGATAGACTTTATTTGCTGGCAAGGTAGACCATAATAGAAATCTCGAAATGGTAACTTTAAACGAGACTGTCGATATTCTTCCATGCTTTATGAACTAGATTGTCTAAAACCTCGTGTATAAATGTTTTGCACATAGATCATGCTCTTGCGTATCGAATCAACTGAGATATAAATCTCGTATACAGGAGATAAGATTGTATTGATACATAAGTATTAATTGGAAGTTGACGATTGCAAAGTTGAAGTCATCCCGTTTATCATATAAAGCTTTGTTGTTAGGTTACCATTAACGTCTTTTTTCTAGTAAAATATCCAAATGTGAAACAGGTGTGTCAGACTCCGTGATTTCTATTATTTAAAGCTCACTTGGTTATATCATGTCGACATATGAATGGGAATAACTATTGTTATTTGACAATAAGTCTTCGATGTACATGTATCTACATGTCCAGTGGAAGGTCACAAGAAGGACAATATGAAAATTTGAATAAATTCTGCTTCATGTAAATACAAACATAGGTCTCCTTATTTGAATTCCGAAAGATTGTTGGAAGACCTGGTCTCCAAAAATCACAAATATAGTAACAATCAGAAATACGAACATCCAGTTTTAAGAAGTTAATTTAAAGTATTTTTAATGACATACAGCAGGTTTTTAGCTCACTGGTTTAAACTGGAATCAACAACGAAAACGATAAGTTAAATGCATTTAAAATAGTGTTTTATTTCCAAAAATAAATTGTTGGGAACACATACAGTTGCTAAAAATAAACATAAAAATCGCGCCCCGTTATTAGCTTATCTATTTTTGTATTCATATGAAGGAGATTTTATTGAAAAACTTCTGCAAAATCAGAAGTGGCCTTGAATTCAATATTTAGACACATCGAATACGTTTTATCAGTTAACAATATCCATTTCTTTTTAACATTGATTCGATGCATCTTTAAAAGATGCTACAAAGTTTGACACAGCAGTTTCATATCTTACTAGACAGACGATAATGGTAACCTATCAACAAAACTTTTTTGATTTCCAAACATCTTGACTTCAACTTTCCTGTTGTCATCTTCCCTTATTTGTGTAGAAATATATTATTCTCACCCGCATATTTCATTTAAAGTTTTTTAAAGTTTATGTTGCAAGAGCATGCTCTACGTACAAACAATTTCTAAAACGAAGCGAGCTATTGACAAACAAAATGATGCAACAAGAATATGTACAGTCTCATACTGGTCCAATGCTGACTGACTTTTTCATACGAATTTTTAGACCATTATTTATACACTGAATCATCTACGGATTTTTCCGTTATTTCCCGGTCCTGACATGAAGCACACGATGTGGGTGTGACCAGTCGACAGGGGATGCTTACTTCCCCATGGCATTTGATCCCATCTCATACTTTTACATATATGTGTTTTCAAATTACTCTGTTTCCAATTTGAATAATTTAAATGGACTTTTGAGCTTCAGTACTTTTTTATCTCCATATTTTATTTTTGTTTGTTTTAATAGATAAACACCTTTTTGAATGCACGTAAACGTAGCTCTCTTGTAGTTCTTTCCATTTTACTTTCAGACCAGTGAGCTACAGATCTGCGGATATACAAAGAATAGTAAATGTTTTTAATTTTCTGTTGGAAAGGAAAACAATGATTATTAGAATATTCAGATTTTTGTGCAAGTATGTTAAAATGATTTTAAAAAATATATACCTTTGGCACCATTGATAATGTACAATATGTTGTTCATTATGTTTGCCGGGGGCCAGTAAAACTAAATAAAAAAGATTTCTGTTGGGAAAAACTACTGGCTTTATCGACATAAACTGACATTAATCTGCACAAAACGTACATTATCATGATTCTGAATAAATGTAATAGCCTTTCAAGTTTATCTTGGATTGATTTTTTTTTATCCATTGCTATTTCACTGCTTGGTAAGCACTTTCAATAACATAACATTAGTCAGAGACTGACACTCTCATTTAAATCGTGACCTGTTGCCTGTGGTAAATGTTTTTTAATGTTCAAAGATTTTTTGTAGTTGTTGGATATCCTATTTATGGCACGCCAAATTCACAAAAATGAGCTAAACATAGTTTCACAGTCGATAAACTAGGTTTATCGGTTGTAAACTATAGTTTACGGACTGTAAACTATAGTTAACAACGTCAATCTATATTTTACATCTGTAAACCATAGTTAACGCGATAATCTTTGTTTCACAACCGTAAACTACACTGAAAGAAAAACCTAGTGAATTTAACTAGTGTGTTTCATAAAGCGTTGGTCGTGATTAGTAAACTTTCAGTTTACTGGTTAAGATAGTGAGTTGTGAAGCGGGGGTCGTATAGATACTTAGATACCTAGTGAAAGTTACTCATCAATTCTAAATTTACTAATCTTATCTAGTAAATATACCAATATCTGGTAAAACTACTATTAAGGTAGTCAATCAATCAATCAATCATTCTTTATTTCCTCCTCATGGAGATATATGAAATATGACATACAATTAGATAAAATGCATTGGAATGTTGCGTCACAAATAAACTATCATCTCATCGTCGAAAACCCACGAGTGATCTCGTTTTTATTTATCACCGGGTTATGAGAAAAGATGAGATCATCCTTGGGTATCCGATAATGATAAACTATACATGCTATTAAAAAAAACAAAAATAAAGAATCATCTGACTTCCACCTAAAACATCAGAATGAAGTGATTATCTAAAGAATACGCACAAATCGTCCAAAAATAATGCATGCATATTTATTGAATTGAGAATTTCAGGCAATGTGTATACATGTACATGTTTCCCGTGACTTAATTTTCGCTACATGTAACTATAGATAATATTCTTTTAAAATTAGCTGGTTTTTCTCATATACTAAGTAAATAATATACGAACGATGCATAATTATTATTTTATTTTACAATTTAAGAGAATTTTAGATTATTTACATCAAATTGATTTTTAAGGTAAAGTTTAGTACATTATGAGATATTTTGTTGCTGAACACAGAGAGAAATCTTTTTACATATTTTGAAATTACAGTCCGTCCGATGGAACGTTAAATAGTTCCCTATCTTAAGGTTTACAACTACATGTACATGTATTTCGCATGCAACAGATATAGATTACCCGCCGATAATGGCTTAAATCTTGCCGACTCGGCGTTAGGCTAAAATCAATCAATCAATCAATGATCTGTATACATGTACTGTTTAAAATGATATTTTTTTTTTTTTTTACTTATTTATTTTTGTACATGATGGATAATAGAAATTTGATAAAAAGACGATCGGTTTTTTTATTTGGAGGGAGGGGTGATCATGTAAGGCACAGTAGAATGTGGCTGCAGTAGAAACAGTTTTAGGAAAAAATCCTAATAAAATGAGTTAACTTTGAGACACAAGGCTAGTATCACACCATGTTTGATTTCACGTTATCACGTTATATACAAATTGATGTGATTTTTTTTATTTAACTTAAGAATAATTATTGTAGCATGATTTTAGTTGTGATTTTATTGGCTGCATGGTTCATGTATTTTCTGTAAAAAACGAGGTATTTCTGAGATTGACCCCCTGTAAATTTGGACTCGATCACATTGGTTTCTTTTTCCTTCACATCAATGACAGGGTATTACGTAAAATCAAACAAAGTGTGTAAATTAACTCGCATGCTTTGAGGATAAAGGTTTTGTGAAACGTAAAATCAGCATATATGTAGATCTATATTTTGTTAATTGGAAGTTCAGTTGTTTATGGAGACGGATTTGTCTGTACGAAAGACAGAAAAGTATATCTTTTTTCGGGGGGGGGGGGGGGGTCGGTTTTTAAAGGATTTGAAATACATTTAACACAATTTTTTTGGGATTGTAGATAAACTGATTATGATCAACTATTTTTGTCATAATTAAGCATATTGTATAACTTAAACATGATGACCACTTGGATTGCTAAGCGATGACAGGTACCCAAACTGAACAACTGAGAAAAAACCATGACGTCACAATTGAATCGTCGAAAAACTACGATATGTTCAGAGTTAATTTTGTAAATATACCAATTTCAAAATGTAATAACTTTGTTATAAATGAAGATATTTTTATTCTGTTTTCAGTTTTTGTCGTGATTTTGCATGGACCACTAAAATACACAAAAATCTCAAATTCGATAAATTTTGCCATAAGGTCGATTTCTATCCGACGAGGCTCAAATATTACACAAGTTCCATTTAAATAGATATAAACATACAAAATATGATTAACACAAAAAGACAATATATGAGAAAACATACTCATAAACAAAACAGAAACATATTTACAAAACCTTTAAAGGACTGCTGAGAATGAGAGGGAAAATGGAAAAAAAAAGGGGGGGAAAGAAAAAAAAAGAAAAGAAAAAAAAGGGGGAAGTTACACGTTATTTTGTGTCTGACAGCGTTAAGAAAGTGCCCTGTTGTAGTGTGCGGCTGCGCTTCGAACAAGGTTAAAATTCAGTAGTCGAAAAGATTCATTGTCTGATTCAAAATTTGTATGGCGTCCCAGTAGAACTAAAAACCATTCATTTTCGGTTAAGCCACACAGCTCTGCGGATAGACGCACGTCAAAACAGTTTGTGATTACGTTCCACCAGTTGTTTCTTACTTCACTGGTTGCAGAACATGTACACGTGGAATGCTGAAAAACATTAGAGAATGTTCTTCCACAAATGACACAGTTTTCGAGGTGTTCCTTTGAGCATGAGTAGGTACACAGTTTACAGATGAACTTGCAGAGTTCGATTTCTTTGTAATTTTCGGCTATATCCCAGATAGAGGAGGGTTTCGAGTCCGAGAAAATTTGTGTGAAGGAATTAAAATCAGGGTCGTGAGACATTCGTATTTGGCGCTGAGATATGTGTGAAGCCGTGACACTGCCGCGTACCATTTTCTTCCAAGCAGATTTCATAGGGAAAGAGCCATCCTCCAGAAATTTCCATAAATGGGAGACAAGGTTGTATGATTGGAGAGTCCTTATAATATCAGGAATAAAACCAGATTGATCATCCGAGAGGTTGTGGAGGTAAGAAAATAGTCTTGCAAGAAAAATTGATTTTGTTAATGTCTTTGGATTCAAACGAATCAATCTTCCAAAAAATAAAAGTTTACGTGCGTCAATTTCAGAGCATATAGGTAAGACGTTAAAAAATGACTCACACATGTCTGACCGGCACAGTTTTGGTAAGTTTAGTGAGTTTTTGCAAATAAAGTGTTGGAATGTGTTGAGTCGAACTTTATCAGCGGATGTCATATTGTTCCAGAGTTCACACCCGTAAAGTACTGACGGTAGCACGATCGTTTTGTACAAATGAGACATCGTCTTGGGATTTAGAAACTGTGTACCAAGATCGGATAGTGCAAAGTAAGATTTGCGTCCTTTATTGCAAGCTTCGTGTATTCTGTCAGATAGTTTACACTTATGGTTGATAACGATTCCTAAGTGGTTATAGGAATGTTCACATGATACTTCGGAGGGACCCAAGTGCCATGATGTTTGATACTAGTGTGAATCTACTAGTTTTCTTCGTGACATTAACTAGTTATTTTTTTACAGTGTATACTTAACACCGAAAACAATCATTTGCTATGGCACGCCAAATTCACAAAAATGAGATAATCATAGTTTCACAATTGATAAACTAGGTTTATCGACTGTAAACTAGAGTTTACAAACCGTAAACTATAGTTAACGATTCGTTAACTATAGTTAATGATTCGTTAAGTATAGTTTTCATCTGTAAAACTATATTTAACGGTTGTTAACTATAGTTTACGAATGATAATCTAAGTTTATTTGTCTCTAATGAAACGTTAACAATAGATTTTGGTGATAAACATAGATTCACGTCTGTAAACTATATTTTACGTTCGTTAACTATAGTTAAGAGTTGTTAATCATAGTTTCACAAATCGTGAAACTATATTTATCAGATCGTTAACTATAGTTAACGGTTTGTAAACTATAGTTTACAAATCGTGAAACTGTATTTATCAGAAAATCTATGTTTTGCAATCGCAAATGATTGTTTTCGGTGTTAAGTATAGTTTATGGTTGTGAAACATAGATTATCGCGTTAACTATGGTTTACAGATGTGAAATATAGATTAACGTTGTTAACTATAGTTTACAGTTCGTAAACTATAGTTTACAACCGATAAACCTTGTTCATCGATTGTGAAACTATGATTATCTCATTTTTGTGAATTTGGCGTGCCATAATATGCGATTGCAAAACATAGTTTATCTGATAAATACAGTTTCACGATTTGTAAACTATAGTTTACAAACCGTTAACTATAGTTAACGATCTGATAAATATAGTTTCACGATTTGTGAAACTATGATTAACAACTCTTAACTATAGTTTACGATTGTAAACCATAGTTTACAAACGTGAATCTATGTTTATCAACAAAATCTATTGTTAACGCTTATTACAGACAGATAAACTTAGATTAGCATTCGTAAACTATAGTTAACAACCGTTAAATATAGTTTTACAGATGAAAACTAGACTTAACGAATCGTTAACTATAGTTTACGTAATAGTTAGATCATATTAAATAAAATTTTAGTGGTTAAGAAGGGGCGGAGGGAGCGAAGCGACCGAGCCCCCTTCTTAACCACTAAAATTTTACTTAAAATGATCTAACTTACTTAGAACCTAATCGCGCTTTTTCATTGGCTAATTAGTCAGCCCGCGGAGTTACTGCATAAACATAAAATCTTAACAATTAAGTGATCAACTTAATAGAAAATTTAGCAGCTGCTGATTGGAGGAAAAAGCGGGTTTGGTTCTAAGGTTTGTAAACTATAGTTTACAGTCGATAAACCTAGTTCATCAATTGTGAAACTAGGTTTAGCTCATTTTTGTGAATTTGGCGTGCCATACCTATTATATTTCAGAACTCTGAACATATAGGGATAATAGAGACATAACTATAATGACTTTTTTTTGAAAAATTCAATAGGGTGGAGGTAGAGGCATTTTTTTAAAGAATAATTTTTTGCTATAGATTTTATTTCATAAGATTTTTTTTTTCATTTAGATGCTTGTTGTCCCCTTCGAATTTGTGTTGCTGTAAGGACAACACAGGCTAATTCCAACATTTGAAATAAAATTACCAAATAAGCTAAAGGAAGTACGTCCCCACTTCCCACGATTTTTCGCTTGTCATTGGGGAACCGAGCACCTGTCTCGTCATAAAATTGTTCCACACATTTCCCCTAAAGAATTTTAAATGATGAATTAGATTTTACACAATTTCATGGTCGCTCAGGAGAGGGGGGTGCCAACAAGATCTGATGACCTTTTTCTCTTTTTTTCAAAGAATTTTCGTTTGATAGAACCACCCTAACTGTAAATGTGTGGCTGTACTTCCCGACTGAAGTTGCCTCCTACGGACCTTAACTTTGAAATATCTTATTGTATATATCTGGTAAAAAAAATAAACAGCAGTCTCAGTCAGCATTTGCGATCCATTCGGCTTTCCGACAAATATTTTGCAATAAAATAGGCACTGTGGATTACACATGTGCATATGCCTATTTTGATCAACATCCTTTTTTATCCCAGAAATTATGATTGCATAATATTAATTAACGAGCAAAACATATCAATGCACTAGTATTAAGTGTGAACTTAATCGTGGTGTCAAATAAAAAAAACAAATAAAGGTTTTTTAGCCTTACAAAAGTTTGGGTCTTTGAAAGATAATGTCACAAACTACATTTTACAAAATTTAGTTTAAAATGTAACAGAATTTTAATTTATAAAAAGAATTATTTTTAATGCCTGTTTTTAACATATGTCGAAAATTATTTATCAGTCAATTAATGTTTAGACAGTAAAAAGGAATTTGTCACTCAATATTTATTTAAGGAATTAGTGTCAATCCTCTACCTCAAAGAGCGTCCGACTTGTATGTGTGATAATTGCGTAAATGTGTTAATTGAAGTTTGAGTGAATCCCTTATGTTGTGTGAGAGAGTCAGTTTTAGATCCGCCGTGGACTATCCCGGACGTGAATATTAGATGCACTGGACATTCCGTCATCAAGAAAATACAGTTTTTACTCTGGACTATTCCGAGTTACCAAAACGTTTGTGTGTGTGTCCGTGTGTGAACGTTATAACCTGTCTTTGTTTTATGTGTCTTCACTTGATTTATTTTCCAAAATATAAACTTTTACTTTTTACTGCTTGACTTTCGTTAAATAAATTTTTTATCACAAGTTCACTTGTGTTAATTGGTGGAGTATCCAAAGGGTATTTAACCCGGGGGTATTGCATTTCCTGTGCAATACCTAGATCTCGGTACCTAAACTCTCACCCGTGCAGCTATTTTCCCCAAATTTGATTTAAAATGTCAAACTCAATGTGTTATCGCTGTGGAGAATCATTTTACAAGGGACATCTTATCAAGTGTAAGGCAATGAATCGACAGTGCTTTAGATGTCAGCAATTTGGTCATCTTTCTAAACAGTGCAGGAACTCTAATACAAAGCAAGTGACTATACTTATTGTGAAAAAGAAGTCAGTCCACAAAACAGAACGTGACCAGAAACGCTGGAATGAATTTCAGTCTAGACGCTCATTCGCCTTGGAATTACCGTTTTACGGCATCGAATCACAGACTGAGTTTGTAATCGCGATAAACTCTCTATCTACAAAGCCTTTCGGTGACCAACAATGCAAGAGCACAACATTAACGGATAAAATACGAATATTAAAGAAAACTATTTTGAGCAAGGAAGAAAAACTTTCATCTTTAGAGAGTAAACTTTCGGCCGCGTGGAAAAAGAATAAAGACGATAAGGAAAGAAAAAAGGTGCAAGTTGAGGACTTGGAGGAAAAACTCGCAGACGCGCGTACGAAGAACAAGGCCCTAGAAAAGAAAATCGGGAGGATGGACACAGAAATATTTGAGTTGAAAGGAGCCCATCAATCCGTGGCAGATCGGCTCGTAGCAAAGGAGCGTCAACTTAGTTTTCTTAGGTTGATGCCTCCAGTACCCACTGTTCCTATCCCTCTACAGAAGAAAAGTGTCGGAACCAACACGGATACTTGTAGCGCCAGTGACGTCAGCGACGCATCCACACAGATGCCAGCATTGGAAGCACGCAGGACAGGAAAAGTTTGGTACCCGCCAGGTCATCCCAACCACGTAGAAGCTAAAGCATCCTCGAGGAAAAAGAAACCGAAAACTAATAAACAATCCCAGCAACATGCTGCGTCTCCTAACCACCCCGCATTATCGTATCCTCGTATAGTGTATCAACCTACGCAACAACAACGTTTTTCATCCAGTCCCCGACAGCCTTCCATACCGACAGACTATTATACCACCTTTTATGGATATTAATTTAAGATTGAACCATCAGTGACTTTTTGCAAGATGAATTGAAATTTCAAATAATTTAAAAGCATAATTTTACATGGATATTATTCATTAATTTAATTTTAATTTGTAGACTCTGGGACAGAGTCTTACTCGGAGAGGGGAAGGATTGTCACAAACTACATTTTACAAAATTTAGTTTAAAATGTAACAGAATTTTAATTTATAAAAAGAATTATTTTTAATGCCTGTTTTTAACATATGTCGAAAATTATTTATCAGTCAATTAATGTTTAGACAGTAAAAAGGAATTTGTCACTCAATATTTATTTAAGGAATTAGTGTCAATCCTCTACCTCAAAGAGCGTCCGACTTGTATGTGTGATAATTGCGTAAATGTGTTAATTGAAGTTTGAGTGAATCCCTTATGTTGTGTGAGAGAGTCAGTTTTAGATCCGCCGTGGACTATCCCGGACGTGAATATTAGATGCACTGGACATTCCGTCATCAAGAAAATACAGTTTTTACTCTGGACTATTCCGAGTTACCAAAACGTTTGTGTGTGTGTCCGTGTGTGAACGTTATAACCTGTCTTTGTTTTATGTGTCTTCACTTGATTTATTTTTCAAAATATAAACTTTTACTTTTTACTGCTTGACTTTCGTTTAATAAATTTTTTATCACAAGTTCACTTGTGTTAATAATATAAAAAATATTTGACAAAAAATATTTATAGCATAAAGAGGGGTATAAATACATATATGTATATTTATAAATGAAAAAGGGATATTGTCCACAAAAGAAAAAAAATATACTTATTTCACGGGCACCCATTTAAATATAGAGGGGGTAGAGATTTTCGATATTTGGTTAATTTAGCGACTGATCGATAAAAACTCAGGGGCTCGTTTCTCAAAAAGTCGTAGATTTGGGCCTAAGTTAGTCCCATTAAAAAAGTTACGCCAAAATTTAGACGGGCCTAAATCGAGTTTCAGAAAGCGGCGTAAGACTGGGTCTAAGACTAAGACCTCTCCGCTAGGTACTAAGCATGCGCAGATCGTATTTTATTTGGTTTAGAGACTACAATAACATGAGGCGGATCAAATTAATATCACACTTGAACCTAAATAAAGGATATAAAGCACAGGAAGCACGAGCACACTAGCATGTTTTCCCTTTTCACCGTCTTTCAAACAGATCTATCACGCAAACCCTGTATTTTCAAGTTCAAAGCATTAACATAGTAGCGGAAACAGAAATCTTTAAAAGAGGGACAGATTGGGGTAGGCACCCACAGCCACACTTAACAAAACTGACTGAGTAAATCTTTTATTATAATTTTGGACACAGTCTCCCTCTCTTCATCCACAAGTGTTTTATTAGATATCTACATGAAAACCAAATGATGGAGGACATACATGATTATAAATACATGTACTTGCGAAAATTTGGAATAAAAAGTAATTTTCCTATGAGTAAAAGCCATATATGGCTAGGGGCTGGAACAGGCTCGTAGCAAAAGTTTTGAAAGTCGGGGGGGGGGGGGGCAACCAGTATTTAAAGGAATTTTTTCTGTATTTAAAATACTTTACGCAGTTAGAGAGTGAAGGGACAGAGCCCCCGACCAACAGGCGTACTGTCAAAAATTTATCAGTTATGAAATCATAATCATCATAAAATTAAAACATGGATAAGAGATTTTTTTTTAAATGATTAGTTGTCTTAAAGACCTATATATGGTTTTCCTTGGCTCCTATTTTTGGTAAAATTTAGACGTCAATGAACCTCAATGAAATTTATGTTTTTTGAAATGATAAAATTTACATATTTCTTTTATCTTTATATTGATATATTGATTTAAGTAATATGCAGAAAATTAAAGGTTTCAAGTGCCTTAGTTTTAAACAAAACTTCAAAAAATGACAATTTTCACACAGTAAGCGACGATTTGATATACATGCGACGCCTTGATCAAGAAAGAAATTTACACATGTAAAACTTTCTGAATGGGGCCTAAAATGGCCCATACCATATATAATTCTTAATAATTTCAATCAATTTATTCAGTATGAATTAGACATATATTGGAAACCAAGGTGATACATGTACATGTACCTGCATTTACGATACATGTATTATATTTTGGACATAGTTTTACACTGATATCGTCATGGTAATTTACATAGGCCATGTAGAAATACATATGCATATACATGCACCATTTGCATTATAACACACAAATTCTCAATTTGAATGGAAATGTTTTAGTAATTTATAATAATTAATAGATTTATTACCTGTAATATGGTTCACAAGAATTCGATTTAAAACTATTAAGCTTTTGCAAGCCATTAAGAAAAAACGATTAACCCATCTACACTTCTCATCTCTCGACAATGAATGAACAGTCTTATGAACAGAATACTTTAAGTATAATACTAAACATTTTACAAATTCAAATTTTTATGTTTTAATAAATATTATATTTAAAGACATGCAATTAAAGGGGAAAATTAAAGAAGCATTGACATGGTTGATGGCATAGTTACCGAATATTTCTTATTATTTAAAGTATATTTTTAAAAAATAAATATTGTCTGAGGATTTATTGAAACATTATCCATTTCAAAACAAACAAAAAATATCCGGAATCTGGCATCGTTTTTAAAAAGTGAATGGGGATGGGAGGGGGTTAAGTAATTAAGTGACCAAAATATTCAGCCGAGAAGAGAATTTGCTGAATGTGGGAATCAGCCCATAAGTTATGTACCTTTTTTAAAACAGAAAACGCATTATTGTAATAAAAAAAACGGGAGGGTTGCAGCCCCCCCCCCCCACCACCACCACCACGACAACGCGTGCCTACATTTTTAAAAAATAAAATCTGGCACTTCTTAAAATCTTACCCAACTAGAATTCAAAATTCTTAATAACAAATTTCTAGTTCATCCCACCTTTTGCGAAAAATAATCGATGGATGATAATATACAATGTATGTTGTTTGTTAATTTTCATAATTTTTGCATATCTATAATTGTGTGCATGTATATGAATAGTTATTATATCGCATATGTATAAGAAATATTTTTTAAAAACTCTTTTTGATTAAAACACTTGCCCTTTTTCAAAGTTGTGTACAGACTAAGCACTTACGCCTACTCATGAGCAGGCCTAGATTTAAACCAAAATTAAGTCTCGACTAAGTCTCCGCCTTCTTGTGAAACGCAATTTAGTCCGACTTCCGGGTTTAGTCACTGATTTAGTCCGGACTAAGCTTACGCCTGGTCGTAGGCCTTTTTGAGAAACGAGCCCCAGGTGTCTGTACTGTCTCAGTGTGCTTATTTCAACTTGTTTTCACCCTCCAACTCCCCCTCTTGACTGTTTTGTCTCCCTTCCTGGTAATAACTCTTCTGTAGTTTATAGATAAGGAAAGGGGGTCTTGATCAAAGTGTGTTAATGTTTAGGGTCAAAATAAGTCAACCACAAGGAAAATATGCATAGGTGAGCATTGTGGTCCATGGGCCTTTCGTTCAAGTATTCCGGAATTTAGGCTGTCTTCAGATCAACTACTAATCAATCATTGTAAACATCCGTCGATCGACTTCTTCCGAGCCTCGGAGTCGGAGCTGCGTCTGGTTGTATCCTTACGATGGAAGACGCAAAATTTTCATTGCAGGTTTTGACACTGAATTGCTGGTATGCCTGTGTGTTGCATATAGTAATTTCTGATTTAATACATATTTTTCTAGTTCGCATTTCCTCAATCATAATCAGTTGTTGCCTTGTTGGTAGCTACTTTCTGTTTTAATAATTCTATGTTTAATGACTGTTTAAATCACTTGTAAATATGAACTAAGGCAGTTCGCAATTTTATCAATGAAGTCAACAGAGTCATTTGATTGACCAAGCCATGACCGATATGAGCTCATCTTTAGCTGCAGATCTGTAGTCTTAACATTTCTAATGTTTTACTGAACGGGGATAAAAAAAATCTATGACCGCTGAGTGAGATGTTGGACCTGTTGATGAGATGTTGGACCGCTTACGTCACACAATGGGTGGGGTTTAATCTCATTTGCATTCGTTGGTGTTTCATTAAGTGACAGACCTGAGGTTACATCACGGAAGACAACTACAAGATACATGTCAAAAAATGTCAAAATAGAAAGTATAACAAAACTCAGCTAGTGCTCTCAGGCAAAATGCGCTTTGTCGACCCTCGAACCAAACTGTCTGCCTGAACAGCCTCAGGCAGACAAACAGTTTGTTTCTTTGGTCCAACAAAATGCAAGTTGCCCTTGATTGGCCTTGAACATAGTCAACAAATGTAAAATATACTGAGAAATAAATCAAGAAACGGTACTCTTTGTCAGTTTTTGTGTGCATAAATACACACTTTTTTCAATGGGTGTCATGAGCTCTCTGGTCTTTCATCATAATTTTTTTAAGACCAACCAGCTACAGATCTGCAGCTAAGTTCATCAGCTGTTCATGTCTTGGTCAGTAGAGTGATGATCAAAGTGCAGATTCCTGTGTAAAAACTCACTTTTTTTTAAACATTCATATCATTTTCCTTATACTTTCTTGATATACATTTAGGGGTGTGCCAGTGCCTTTCGCATGCAAGTACAGAAAAGAGAGATTTCAGGCTATTGCAGAGGAGATTGGAAAGGGGAGATATGATATAGTTATACTGCAGGAGGTATGATTCAGTTATACTGCAGGAGGTATGATATAGTTAAACTGCAGGTGGTATGATTCAGATATAGTTATATTGCAGGAGGTATGATATAGTTACACTGCAGGAGGTATGATATAGTTATACATGTACTGCAGGAGGTATGGTATTTGTTATACTTCAGGGGATACTTTTCTTCTATTTCAAGTAACATTGAAAAACTTAATATTTTTAAATGCAGAGGAGTGCTTGGTCACATTTCCACCGTGGATGTTACAGATAAGGGAAGAGCTGGGTGGGTGTCTTTACGGTGAAACATTTATAGGGAGGGGGGATATGGTGGTCAGGCAGATTGATCTATATATCTAGTCTAGTTCGCAGGGCACCTGTCTAGAGTTCTGTTAAGAGTTCTGGGGGAAGGGAGAGTGGGACTTGTTTAAATCATAGACTGGTCCTGTATATTTTTTTCCCTTGCCATTATTGTTCTGAATTCTCTTCAACTTTTAAAATTATTTTTACTTGGTTAACTTAACACAATGTGCATGCAAAATAAATTGATCCATATAAATATCTTGTGTGAACTGACCAAGATATCTATTTCCACCCACAATATCCAAAGTATAGTACGGCTCTTTTGTATTGATTGGCATTGTGGTATTTTTTTTTTTTTACATTTACGGCATTAAATTTTTATATTACTAGATTTAATACTGATGTTTTATTTTTGTATAAAGGTGTGGACTGAAAGTGATTTTAAACTTCTTCAACAGCATATATTGAAGGTGATGCCATATTCTCATTATTTTCAAAGGTAGAGTTGAGTTCCTATGATGTAAGTTATAGAAAACTTTTTTATTACACAAGTGTATATTTTAAAAATGTTACTTCATACAGTTCATACTTGATAATAAAAGATGAATTTTCTAAATATTAATTTTATTGTAGGCCTAATCCTTGTAGAAAACAAATTGACTGAATAATTAAATGAGTCTTAGCTTATGTACAGTACAAAATTTTGCAGTACAAAGTAATCTTTTAGAACAACATTTGAATCATGTCTAATTCAATTGATATAATGTTAAAGTGGGACCATTGGTAGTGGTGTCTGTGTCTTCTCCAAGCTCATCATTGAGGATTCATTTTACCATTTGTTCCCATTAAATGGCTACTTTCACAAGGTCCAGCATGGGGACTGGTTTGGTGGAAAGGGATTAGGGCTCTGTAGAGTGACCTTTCAAGGCTTAAGTTTCAACATTTATTGCACACATGTAAGTATGCATTGCTTCAATGTAAAATTACATCAAACTCTCCTCAATGAACATTAACATGTATTTGAAACGGTGGCGGTCAACAGAGTTCGATTACCAGTGACTAGATAGCTCAGTCAGTAGAGCACCTGACTGGAGTTTCAGGGGGCCTGCATGGGTTCAAATCCTGGTCTGGTCCGCTGCATATTCTCCTCTCCCGTTACAAAACTAACAGGTCTAGAGTATCATTATTTAAGAGTTAAGTCAATACTGCAACCAGTGAGCCTAGATCTGTTTTCTAGTTTTATGGAAAGAACAGAAACTAGAAAATATGTCTATAATCACCTTAAAAAATAAATTTTTGCAACATATAGATAGTCTAGTTGAAGTTGTAGATTCCTTATTTTTTACAAGTACTTATCATTGTGAAATTGCTTTTTAACCCCAAATCATGAGAATTATTATTCGCAAATGGATGGCTGATCAAGAGAATTTACATGGATTACCAGTAATACAGCACCATAAAAATAAAAGCGAGTAATTTTATTTATTATTTGCCTCTCACAAAATTATTTGATAATAAATTCCTCGCATATAATAAGGAATTTACAGTATACAGATATTAATAGTACAATCATTATATACCATTTGAAAGGTATTTTTGTACAGAATTATTGCCTTACTTTTGATGATACGGTTTCAAATCTCTTGTGTAGGCACCTATCTATTTCTTTGAGATTTTCTGGTCACATTCAGGTTACGGGGATTAAATTCTCTGTTAATTAGGGGCATTTGCCAAAGAAATACTATAATCTCTTGTGTAATTGCTCTATACATTTACCTGTAGGAATATAAGAAATGAATAAAGAAAATGTGTCTAAATGCATCTTATATCTGTTGAAAAACAGTCATCATCGACTGAGTTAGATGT
Source organism: Saccostrea cuccullata (assembly GCF_032062105.1). NCBI lineage: Eukaryota > Metazoa > Mollusca > Bivalvia > Ostreida > Ostreidae > Saccostrea > Saccostrea cuccullata. Next base: position 865,001 of record NW_026938868.1, on the reverse strand, counting down.
ACTGTTTTGAAACTGGGACAAAACAGTTATAGTACATGTATATGTTTATCTTTTTACACAGCTACTCATTATAAAGAAATATAGAATAACTTTCATTTTCATCTGGTTGCCTGTATGTCCCTGCTTTAAATTTTAGTTTTCACAAAATCACATAGCATCAGCTATATGATTTTAGTTTTAATCATCAATAATGCTTGTATGTATAATGTTTATACGCACTGAACATTCTGCGTTTGGGATGAATTAATGAATGTAATTGGAACTCACGTATTCAATTTTAAGTTAATTTTCGTACTAAAATCCACATCATATGTTGTATCAGCCCAATTAAGGCCCCGCATATTAGCCCTTGGACCCTAGGCCTGGCCCTAAGGCTAATAGGGGGCCATTTAGGCTGATATACAATCCTGATTTCATTGATTCATGATTGTATCAAAATTGTTAGTGATCTTTGCTTTTTGTTTTTGATTTATTAGAATATTAATTGATGTAATAATAATTAATGTAGAGTTTTGAGGGATTCATCCCACTGAGCATACATGTAGATTTTATTAACCCTTTTGAGAACTCTTGAATTCTTATTCCAGTTACATGCTGAGTACGACATGGCCTCAGATGAATACATTGCTCATCGTGTGGCTCAGGCTTTTGACATGAGTCAGTTCATCAAGTACACCTCAGAATCATGTGATGTAGTCATTGTCGGGGGTGACTTTAACCTCCGACCTTCTGACCTGGGATACAAATTGATTATGACAAATGGCAATTTGCATGACTGCTGGCTTGCAAAGGTATGATTTATTGGTTCAAATGGCAAAACTTTGTTGATGCTTGTATTTATAGTTCAAATCAATATTCCATTTAAAAATCATTAAGAAAATTCTTCCCGTAATGTTTACAGTGTAACAGAAATTTTAGTATGAAAAATGCATTAACTTCAAAATATTGAATACCTTACACATGTATATCATTTATACTTTTATGTGATGTTTCTAACTTTTAGAACTCTAGCAGTCAGTATTTTCATCCACTGATTTCTTTGTTTCTCAATTCTCAGAATGAAATTAGATTCATGCAGCATGTATCTTTAATTTCTGTGGGAATATTTAATCAGATTTTTCCAATTGTCAAAACAATAAGCTTAAAGTGCTTTGTAATGACAGTATTCAATAGCATTTAGGCTTAATATTGTCAAGATACCCAAGCACTTATCCAAATGGAATGGAGATTCTGAGGGCAGAATCATTAAAGAACACTAGTCAGTAATTTAGCACTAAACCTATATTTACAGATTATAGAATTAAGACTGTCAACAGCTTATTATACTCCCGTGGGGAGGGTGTATTCACATTCATCAGCTTCCCTTACATCCATTAAAATTGTGCACCAAGTGGCACCCAGAACAATTCAGTTATGTGTTTTACATAATATGTTTTTAGTTGGAATACTCGGAGATACAGAAACTTATACTGTATAGTGGGATATTAAACATATTGAAAAAGCATCTGTAAGGTTAACTTACTCTTAACACATCATGGAACTGTGTGTCCACCAAAATTATTGGCATACCTTTGAGCAAGCAAAAAGCTAAATTTTACAGCGGCTATGGAACCCCACTATATAATGGTTACTCAATATAAAAAAAATGTGCATGATTTGTTTATCTTTAGAGAATTAAGAATAACAGAATATGGAGTGAGCGGATTTGAAATTTAGGAAACCTAACATTTAAAACATAGAGAGTAATAATACATGTAATTGTAATCAATCTACAAGTTATCAATTGAGATAAATCAGTTATTATACCACTCGCAACTAGTTACGTGAGGTATAATGTTTTTATACCCCACGCAACTAGTTGCGTGAGGTATAATGTTTTTGACCCGTCCGTAAGAGTGTCAGTCAGTCAGTCAGTCGGTCCTTTTTTTTGTCAGCGCAACTCCTCATAAACCGCTGCACAGAATTTCGTCAAACTTTGCAGGTATTTAGGACACAATGTGTAGATGTGCATATTACCAGGAAATTCCGATTCCTTTTTTTCCGGGAATTTCCGCACTTTTTAATGTAGGCCTTTGGCCATACCATGAATATAAAGATGAACAGTTTGTCAGCGCAACTCCTCATAAACCGCTGCACAGAATTTCGTCAAACTTTGCAGGTATTTAGGACACAATGTGTAGATATGCACATTACCAGGAAATTCCGATTTCTTTATTTTTTTCTTAGAATTTCCGCCTAAAAACTTAGGTTTTTGGCCATACCTTTTATATAGAGATGAACAGTTTGTCAGCGCAACTCCTCATAAACCGCTGCACAGAATTTCGTCAAACTTTGCATGTATTTAGGACACAATGTGTAGATATGCATATTACCAGGAAATTCCGATTCCTTTATTTTTTCTTAGAATTTCCACACTTTTCAACTTAGGTTTTTGGCCATACCTTTTATATAGAGATGAACAGTTTGTCAGCGCAACTCCTCATAAACCGCTGCACAGAATTTCGTCAAACTTTGCAGGTATTTAGGACACAATGTGTAGATGTGCATATTACCAGGAAATTCCGATTCCTTTTTTTTCTTAGAATTTCCACACTTTTCAACTTAGGTTTTTGGCCATACCTTTTATATAGTGATGAACAGTTTGTCAGCGCAACTCCTCATAAACCGCTGCACAGAATTTCGTCAAACTTTGCAGGTATTTAGGACACAATGTGTAGATGTGCATATTACCAGGAAATTCCGATTCCTTTATTTTTTCTTAGAATTTCCACACTTTTCAACTTAGGTTTTTGGCCATACCTTGAACATACAGATGAACATTTTGTCAGTGCGACCCCTCATAAACCGCTGCACAGAATTTCATCAAACTTTGCAGATATTTTCCGCATTTTTTAACTTGGGCATTTGGCCATACCTTGACTATATAGATGAACAGTTTGTCAGCGCAACTCCTCATAAACCGCTGCACAGAATTTCGTCAAACTTTGGAGATATTTAGGACACGATATGTAGATGTGCATATTACCATAAAAATCCGATTCCTTTATTTTTCTGGGAATTTTGGCACGTTTCAAATTAGATTTTTTGGGATATCTTGAATATACAGATGAACATTTTGTTGGCGCGACCCCTCATAAACCACTGCACAGAATTTCGTCAGACTTTGCAGATATTTAGGACAATGTATAGATGTGCATTTTACCAGGAAATTCTGAATCCTTTATTTTTCTTGGAATTTCGGCACTTTACAACTTAGATTTTTGGGGATATCTTGAATATAATGATGAACAGTTTGTCAGCGCAACTCCTCATAAACCGCTGCACAGAATTTCGTCAAACTTTGGAGATATTTAGGACACAATATGTAGATGTGCATATTACCAGGAAATTCCGATTCCTAAATTTTTCCGGGAATTTCCGCACTAAAAACTTAGGTTTTTGGCGATACCTTTTATATAGAGATGAACAGTTTGTCAGCGCAACTCCTCATAAACCGCTTTATAGAATTTTGTCAAACTTTAAAGATGTTTAGGACACAATGTGTAGATGTGCATATTAATTACCAGGAAATTCCGATTCCTTTATTTTTTCTTAGAATTTCCACACTTTTCAAATTAGATTTTTGGTCATACCTTGAATATAGAGATGAAGATTTTGTCAGCGCAACTCCTCATAAACCGCTGCACAGATTTTCGTCAAACTTTGGAGATATTTAGGACAAAGTGTGTAGATGTGCATATTACCAGGAAAATCCGATTTTTTTATTTTTCAGGAAAATCTGAATCCTTTATTTTTCTGGGAATTTTGACACTTTTCAAATTAGATTTTTTGCCATACCTTGAATATACAGATGAACATTTTGTCAGCGCGACCCCTCATAAACTGCTGCACATAATTTCGTCAGACCTTGCAGATATTTAGGACACAATGTATAGATGTGCATTTTACCAGGAAATTCTGAATCCTTTATTTTTCTGGGAATTTCGGCACTTTACAACTTAGATTTTTGGGGATATCTTGAATATAGTGATGAACAGTTTGTCAGCGCAACTCCTCATAAACCGCTGCACAGAATTTCATCAAACTTTGCAGATATTTAGGACACAATTTGTAGATGTGCATATTACCGGGAAATTTCGATTCTTTCATTTTTTCCAGGATTTTCAGCACTTTGAGTTTTGGGGGAGCATGGGGTATGTGAGCTTGCTCACTTTTTCTTTCATTCAGTATGATTTGTATTGTCAGACATTTCCTGCTTTTATGTAGAATGAAGAGAATGAATCAGGTCACACTAATGAGAGAAAAGATAACAGCTTCAGTACACACAATGTTCAGAGGTTGGAACCAGTTGGAAGGCGATTAGATTACCTCCTGTATAAGGTCAACCAAGGTCAGTACAGGTTCATAGGTCAATAAAATTACATTGTACCAGTATAGGAATAATCCAAAGGAGCTTACCACATAAAGTCTTCAAGAGATTATAGTTAACCTATTACATGTGCAATAATAAATTTGAACAAAAATCTTAAAGCACTAGAACTTGACATTAATTAAATGTTCATTTCCTGCATGAAAGAATCTTTAGAATGTATGTCCCACCTTTTGTCAATGATAATCATTGGAATTTTCAGAAGAAATAAATTTCATCATCAATAAAGATATTGGTTTTTCCAGTAATCATAAGTCAAAAACCAAAATTTAACTCCTAGATATCTGAATTAATGGTACAGTAATATGTAAGTATTTGTTGAGTGCAAAAATTAATTGGAGAATTCATCATAACTACTGTATGTGTACTTTATTTAAAAAATGGGATTCATATTTTAGCGTCTTTGGCGCTGACAACAATGTGCTAGTTCATGAATACCGCTAAGAATCATTTACATATACAATACACTGAATGAGTATGTGTAGCGCTAATTTACTATCACGCCAACAACTTCAAACCCAGTGATTACGCTAAATTTTGAATATGCCAAATTATGTATACATACAGTATTTTCTGTCTATTTGAATAGTTTATATAGGAGAATGAACACTTCTAGATTTTTCAGTTAATATATATTTGAAAAACAAAATTAATAATTGAGATAATGCTAGTACATGAATACAGGATTAAAGATTTATAGAGGGTCGCTTTGAAGAGGTCATTTTTATCATGAGGGCAGAACATTGAATGGATGGGCTGGGCCCATGCCAGACCTGCATATGAAATGCATCTGATAATGACTGTGAGTGAGTGTAGCATTCATAGATTTGAGCTACTCACAGATTTTTTAACTGATAGGAATGAGCTTTAATGACTTTGTTTGACAATGCCCTGTCAGTGTTAATTTCTCATACTTTAATACCTGTACATTGGGAATATGTTTGTACTTTTAGGAGTGGAGGTAGAGGTGTCCAGCTGTAAACTTGACTTTGGGAAAATTCCAGACAAGCCCTACAACTACTCTGACCATGAAGGAGTCACAGCTCTCCTACAAATCCAGAGGAAAAAAGGTACATTCAAAGTCAAGTCTTTTAAACATCTTGACTTTAGAAAACTAGAGGTACTGTGAGCAATGGGCTCACTAAATGATACCCCCCGCCTCCCATATGTGTATAAATGGCAGTGTCCATGTTTTGCTATGGGAAACCAAAAATATGTGTTGGATCAAAAAGTAAAATAGGAGGTGCACAATGGCAATATGTAATAAAGATTCTGTGAAAGTTTCATCAAATTTCATTCAGTGGTGTAAGAGGAGTTGCAGATAAGAGATGGGTACCCCAAAGCGTAACAGATGGACGGACGGACGGAATTAACGATTACTATATACCCTCCCACTTTTCAAGCGGGGGGTATAAAAAGAGGGTCACTACTGATAATTTTCTGTCAAGGGGCACAACTCTTTAATGTCATTCTGTCAAGGGGCACAACTCTTTAATGTCATCTACATGTGTTTTTAAGTCTTGTCACTGGATTTTCAAACTAGCTACTATAGATTTCCTTGAAATAAAGGAGACATCTTTTAAATTAATTGTTAAATACAAAATGCAGGTATGTAGCTGTCTAGGAAATAAAATTTGGACAAACATACTATCTGATATCTGAACAGCTTAAGTGTTGTTAAATGCCAATATCAGATGTTTTATCATTACAGATTCTGGACAATCTCCGGATACAAGAGATGAGAACAAACTGTACGATCTTCTCTTGGAGTCTACGACCATTGTACAGAATGGCTTGAAGAAAGCCAAATCTGACAACCTTTTCTACACTGTCCTGTGTGTGGTGTGTACTATCGCTCTGTATGGCTTCTGGTGTACGGAGATGGAGAGAGAGAGCAGTCATCTAGTCGTCATCGCCAGGGCCGTTACTTTTGTGACCTTGACCTTACTGGTGGCTTTCTTCCTGTTTTACAAGCTGATCATTAATAAGATAGAATATAAAGGTCTAACTGGAGCAGAGAAGGATATAAATAATCTATGTTCTAGTGTTAAGAGAAGGATCAAACAAAACTAAGCTAACTTTTTACTGGACATTCCAGAATATACATGCTCAAAGCATGGAAGAGCATAATTATAATTGTACATTTTTCTTTGTCTACAGAGTTTATTTTGTAACAGGAGTCACAGTTACTTATTGATTTATTTTACTGAATATTTAAAAAGCTTCAACATTCCTGTGATAAATTATTTGATTTTTGTATATTTCATATCAGGACACTGAAATCCTATGACATATTTTTCACTGTTATATGTTACCTGACCAATTTTTGCATATACAATATAAGTGTTATTGCTATGGATGCACAGCAAAATAAATGAAGTTTTATTTCAATTTTTGTTATTTCTAAGTTCTGCTAAAAGGCATAATTGAAAAGGAAAACAAAATTTTAATATAGATCAATGATTCTGTGTTTCTTACCTAATAAAAGAAACATTAATTAAATGAGCTCTGTAACCTCTGGTTATTTATGTTTTCCTTGATTGCATGAATTACCCAATTTTCTCCCAACTTAAGCTCAAGCTAACCCTTGTGTCCATAATTTAAAATAAAGACTTTGATTTAATGGCCTTTGAGTCAAGGTCATAACCCACTCACAGGTTATTGGTAATCTTAATGCCATGTACAAGCTTTCAAAATTTCTCTATTTCAAGACAAGGTCAGGACAAAATGAAACATTTTTTGACAGTGACCTTTTAAGTACTTCTTTAAATGAACTTGGGTCAAGGTTGAGACACCAGTCATAAGCAGCCTTTGTGTGAAGTATAATTATATGACCGACAAGATTGCTTGGATGAATAGCAGAAAATATATTTGCTAAATATTAAACCTCTCATATGAATGTATAACTTTGTCAAATATTTTCTCTCAAACTTTTTAGGTTTAAAAATTATTAGGAAGGTTAATATTAATATATTAACATAATGTCGGATTTTCACACAGAAAAAAAAAGCCATCTTTTCTTCGAACATAAGGCAAAAAAAATGTTTATAGACAAACAAACAAAGGATACACTCTACCATAAGCTTTTCTGGTCTCTGACCAATGCATATGATAAAAAACAATTTGAAGATGCAAGTTTTCATATTTATTAGTTTTTGTTATGTTTTCTACTATTTACATGTGTGAATGAAGCTGTAACAGTGACTGTAAATGAAAAAGGCAAAGCACAATTTAATAAATAAAGTTCATAATGATATACATGTATTGCACTAGATCATGGTCCTTGTTCATTTCACTCTGGGACCTGAAAATTAAAATACAAACATTGAAGATCAGGAAGAATGATATATATATAATACTAGTATGTTATTTCTTTTGCTATGAGAGTAACAGGTATCAATTAATTATTTAAATCTACACTTAACTGCAGAATATTTGCTTACTTACTATCTGTGTCTGTCTTTGGATTTACTGGACGGTGTTGCCTTAAAATGCTGATAATAGCTAACAGTCACATCAACCATTAAATCTTGAGTACATTCTGGCAACTCTTCAGTAAATCGTCCTACATGAAGCAAATATACAATCATGCAATCAACAAACCTTTCTATTTCAGAAATAAATCTGTTCTTTCATGCAGTAGATGATGATAATTAAACTATGAAGTAACAAGAACAAACCTGGTGAGCCTGAGAACACAGTGAAGGGAGGGACCACCGTCTCAGGGGGGAGAACTGTGTTGTCAGCAATAGCACAGCAATCCTTCAACACACACCGCCTGCCCTATAAAATAGAGCAAATCATTATAACAGAAACTTAGTGCTGTTACTACAGTACATAGATTATGCAGGAACATGAATCACTGTTAAAAGAAATTGTCAAGTTATACATGAGTAGTATTAAACTTATTTCTTAATATCAATATTTCATATTTATCAAAAACCGTATTACATGGATTATTTTTGGAATTCCTGTCTACCTTTTCCTTAAAGTACATGTATTTGAGAATCTATCAATATCTCAAACTCTAAAAAATCGTTATTTTTTCTTGGTTCCATCAAGTTTGTGATAACTAGATTTGACATTGAATGCCTTCCTCTTTGTTTAACATTTTACACACAGCAAACAGTTTCCAAGGGGAGAAAATAAGTATATCCTAGATAATATTCTGAAAATTCAACTATTAGGTAAGCCATAATCTGTAAAATGCACTTTTATGTATGCACAATATGAGATCAGGAGACTTACTATGACACAATTTTTCCCTATATGAACATAATTCCCAACTTGTGCTGCATTTACAACAGAATCTTCTTCTATAAACACATGATCTCCTATGTGAAGAGGAAAGAATGCCACACTGAAAAGAGTAAATTAATTAAATATTGCACAGTGAATTGAATGTATAGTGGAGTCTTGTACAATTGTATATTTTATTCTCAATTCTTGCATACATTTTTTTAAAAAAAAAAAAAGAAAGGTCTAACATGCCCTGTAACGTCGCGTACATCTAAACCTGTATAATATACACCTACCCTTTACTAAATTTTTTAAATGGTGGCCTTATCACTGCTCTTTTGCTGACAACACAATGTCTTCCAATTCGCACATTGGCTAAATCTCCACGAATCACACAATCTGTCATTATTATAGTCTACAAAATAAAAGAATACATGTTCTCCTGAGAATAACAACAAAAGTTCAACAAATAATAAACGTGTCGGGATATTAAATGGATCTTTTACAGATATATAGTAAATAAAATGTTCTTCATTTAAACTAGCACTGTCTGCACTCACCCTAACAAATGCACTGTCAACATAAAATAGAGGGAAGACCTAAATATGTATAAAATCTTAATTCTTATTCAATAACATTAACAGTCACTTACTTTTCCATTAATAACAATGTTTTGACTTCCACACAAAACAGACTGTCGACTCACTTTATTTCCCGATGCCTGTAATAAAAAGGTAGTGGTAATGTATATTTAAAAGGTTACATAATCTTTTGTAAACTGTCACAAATGTAATATTTGATCACTGCATTTCATTTTATTCTTAATAATAGAGAAAATTCGAGCTACGTCATTTCGGAAAACAATCATGGTTAAAACTAAAACAAGAGTTTAATAATAACACTAATACATACCGTTTCTATATACTCGGCATTATTATAAAATTCATCTTGTAGCTCCATTTGAAATCTATCAATGTTCAATAAATCGCCAAATAAAAAACAAAATGATTTTTTTTTTCTAAATAATGTTAACTCGGCCAACAATGATTCGGTTTTCGTAATAAGCTAATTTGTGCTTTAAATAATTCGTACTATGTAATGCGCATGCGCAAATACACGTGTTGACGTTTCCTACATCTAGCATCTGTCACCCACATGTAAACTTATCTAATCAATGTAAAGTTAAATGCGGCAGTGAGATGCCAATGACAGACTGAATGGTGAATGAAAGGTATGCTTTTAGTGCTTCATGAAGAAGAATATTTAAGTACAATTCATCTTTATTACCTGGATCAGCAGAAACCACCTGCATGAACTGATGAAGACTGTCTAACAACAGCTAACAGTTTCCTTTTTGAAGTTTTTCTACACAATTCAATACCTAAAGTTTAATAATTAAGAGAGCTTTACTAATTCGTTGAACTTAAATACACAACAATTAAGAAAAAAGATTTTTGTAGAGTTGTGCATCAGTATCAGCTAGGCTACATGTATCTTTACAACTGAACCTATGTGTTATAGACTATAGTGACTTTAGTCAGTTTAGACATGGCAGCTAAATCTGTTTATATAAGTACTATATGTTAAATATACTGAATATGTATGTCGATATGTGTGGCTTTATTCTCTTTTGAGATGTTGATGGCTTAATTTCTATGAAGGGGGGGGGGGTGTATATTAAAACACAATAAATTAAAGGCATAAACTAATCTTAATAGCAGATAGTGTGGCTCATAAATACAGAACTAATTGATTTCATATAGGATTAGTGACAATAGTAACTTCTCAGGCCATTCTAACCAGCGAAAGAACAACTGAGAAAGTATAACATAGATGCCATTGCCATGACACTTTAATCCTCCTTTTACAAAAAGTTTCAAAATAATTTACCTCTTATTTGTGGAGTATATATGGAATTGAACTTTAATTGACATAAAGACCTGAGTTGATGCGATTGGGAGGAGTGTATTAGTTTATTTATGATATGTATAATTATAGTACTGTACGTTTTATATGTATAGAATTAAAAGCTATAGAAATTATTTGAGGATTTGATGATTGAGGTAACACATTTATAGGGCTGGGCAATAATATCGATATTTCAATATATTGCAATACAATGACAAAAAATATCGAATCGCAATACGATTTTGTAATATCGATATATTGGCAATATTTTTAGATTAAGGAATTTTGTCATAAAATATAAAAATGGACTTGTGAAAGTTTGTTATTAAGCCAAACAATAAGTCAGAAGTTGTTTTGTGGGAACATTTCAGGGCATAACTTAAATGAAATCAACAAGATTTTTTTTTTCGTGTTGGTTACTTATCATAGTTATGTACATTCTGCATGTAAATTAAAGTAAAAAAAATAAGAAAATGCCATTTCTAAGACATTGAAAATATTGCAATACATATCGCAATACAGTTAAAAATATCGCAATATATCGCAATACGAAATCTCGGGCCAATACCCAGCCCTACACATTTATAAGTATTTTAAAACTTAATGAACATTGAGTATGTTAATTTTTCAAATTAAATGAAAAGGGCAATTTTGTGAACTATTAAAACTCATAATACTATTTTTCCTAATGTATTTTCAAATGTTTTCAATCTATTAGGATTAAAATAAAAGAAATATTTAGTACATGTATATACATTTCTAATTTCTTTCTGTTTCAGACAGTAAACTGGAATGATGAGGAGATTTTTTGTCTGGTTTCTGTTCTCTGTGTCTGTGGTTTTGGCTGGAGAGGACTTCTATGATATATTAGGAGTGGAGAGATCTGCAACTGCAAAAGAAATCCGTAAAGCATTCAAAAAACTCGCCATCACAAAACATCCAGATAAAAATCCAGTAAGTTTAAACTTGTCAAGTAAACATGGCATTATATGATTCATTATTATTCAGAACATCAGGTGAAAACACAAAGGTTGATCCAAAGTACATGTAACATAAGTTTTGTCTATCATCACATGGAAAAAATGTTACCAATGTCATTGTGACATTACTTTTGGATAATCATTTTTAGTTCATATTTTTTTAACAATGCAAGAGGTTCTTTTTCATAATGTGCTTTAAATTATTTATTGATAGGTTGCTGTATCAGAAATATATGATCTTTGACCAAATGTTATTTCTAAATTCATGCATTCCTCTTTGAATAAATGTAATTTTTCACCAGATTCAAAATAAGTATCACCTGTCATGGTAGCCTAGTGGTAGAGTGTTCGCTTTGTGATCAGGAGGCCCTGATTCAATTCTTGTATGCGCGCGTGGGGCGGCATGCCAAACTTAAGACATAAATATAGGTAGTGACTGTACCTTTGCCAAGCGCTTGCATTAGATATGATCTTAAAAACTTAGGTATCCTGTCACGGAAGGCGTTTGCACTATAACGAACCCTCACATCTTTATGGCCTTCAGTACCGAGTATAGGTCTATGAATTTAAAGCCCTTCACAAGCATATGGTGACATCTGAGTGAAAAATAAAAATGAGTGAAAAAGTCTCGAAAGGGACGTTAAACAATATGCATACAATCAATCAATCAAAAAAGTATCAACAAGAAACATTACAATGACATCCCTACATTCTTGATTTGAAGTGAAACATTCAGCAAACCTTGGCTGGTTCCATCACCTTTATCAAACATTAAATAAGACACGAATCGGCCAAGGTATGTCGAGTGTGAAGTGAAAACAAATCAAGCATTGTGTGTTTTCTGTTAAAAATATTTTATTTTATAATGTATTTCATATACACTGTATCTATATTAGCATCAAAATATATTAAAGCATTAATATGTAATGTTTAGATGAAAACTTCTGATTTTTCAAAATTTTGTAGCAGTTGTGATTGTGACTTTTGGATTAACCCATGTATTCACATTGAGTGATAATATTTTGGCATAACACTGTATAATCAGAGTACTATATTAAAGAGGCAGGCATTTACAGTATTTATAATATGCTGACACAAGTTCACATAATTTGTTTGCAAAATGCAAAGAAAAATGAATGCTTTAATATTTACCAGTATTTCAACAAAAACAACTCATATTTTACACAAAAATTGAATGATATTGATCAATTTTCATTTCTGTCTGTGTATTGTGTAAGTATATATTAAGTACTGCACACCTCATAAAGCATCAGATGTTGAAGGATATACAAAGCAAACAATTTTTTCTCCAACATTTAAATATTTTTACTGAAGCATGTGTCTCGATCTCTGACTAAAGGTCTGTGTAGTTAACATATGGCTAAACAGCTTTATGTTTGATCAAGCTTTAAAATTCGTAAAAAGTGGGAAAATGTAACTCAAAAATAAATACAGTTAAAAAAATGTACTACATCCAAAGAAAAAAAATGCTGTTGCCTGAGACCGTAGTAGATAAGATAAAAATGAGGAGTAAATTAAGGTTGTGGTTTATAAGGGACACTTCTGCGGAATGTAAATAGTGTACATTGTTTACTCACTTAAAGACTAAAGACATCATTATCAGTCTAACACTGTCACATCTTCCCCTCAGACATGAAAGAGTTAATTCAACAAAGAAGTATGATTTAATTGTCATCATACGTAATTTATCCATTACTGTAAATACTCCGTATAAACAAAATAATTATGGAGTTATGATGATAATGAAGTCAGCAGACATCAGTTATTTTTTATCGGTACATGTACGCATTGCGTGGTTTATTTAGTCTTGGCTCTGATGGATTTTTGTTGACACATGTAGTACTTTTTGACATATTTTATAAATATCTGAAATTGAGTAAAACAATATAGGCCAGGCCCTATCACCATAAAACTGAGAGAACCTTACATGTAGTTTTTTCTTATCAGAGGAACAAGGAAGCTAAAGAATTATCTTTACTGGTAATGTCTCAGTGTTACACTTATATCTCTTATAACTTGAAACACATGTGTATACATGTATATTATGCTATTGATATATATAAGATTATATTAAATTACACCATACATGGGACATTTTATAGCACAAGACAAGATTTTTGACATGATGAATGACTTGAGGCATATTTTATCATGCTTGAAACATTTCTTTACTTTTCTTGATGTTTTAATATGTATATTTTTTTTGTTTGTCTGTTTGATAAAATATCTTTTGAAAAAGTTATATTTTGAAAATTCATGTTCTCCTGGGTCCAAAATTGAGGTTCTTTATTACAAGTTTATAATAAAAAGTTTCATTTTTTATGGACATAGAGCAAGCAAACTTTATGTATGGGTGGTAGTTACCTATTTGCACTTTACCAACTTTTTAAAATGCTGATTCCAGAGTAGAGACCCTAAAATGGGACTCAGTTGATTACTTATTCATTATAAAAAAAATTACTCCTAGTCAACTAGTAACAGCAGTTTGTAAAATCCCCGTTACATGAATCAAGAGTTTCAAATTCAGTTTGGGCTTAATTTTAATAGATTAAACATTCGATACTCAGGTGACTTTCAAGGTCTTTTGGCCTGTTTTTCACAAATCCTTGCTTAATTTGCGATGACATTTGTTTTCAGGATGATCCCAAAGCTCATGAAACATTTTTAAAGATAACTCGTGTGTATGAAGTGTTGAAGGATGAGGATTTGAGGAAGAAGTATGACCTTCACGGAGAGGAGGGACTGAAGGAGGACTTCCACGGAGGAGGGCAGTATGAGAGCTGGAGCTTCTATAACGAGGAGTTTGGTAGGGAACCAGTTTATGTATCAGTGCTCAACTTAATTACCATTCCAAGACTTGTTCTCCCAATTCAGATTTATTTTCTGAGATGAACCAATAGAAGGACATATATATGTCTGATTGAGGCCAGGAATCTTGCTAACTTACATATATATGAAAACACTTTATCTTTTTAATTATATCATTACAAAAGTTAATTTTGAATGTTAGATTGATGCAGATTGCTTGTTGATTTGCTCTCATTTTGATTTCTAGGTATATATGATGATGACCAAGAAATAATTACTCTTAGTCGGTCTGATTTTGGTAAGTAAATCAAGATTCTCTATTCTCATTCTAGAAATTAAGCATACTTGTCTAATGTAGATTGAGAAGTTAAGTATAACATTCCAAGATATTTAGCAAAACTACATGATTCATTGATTTATATGAACCATACATGTACAAATAAAATTGGAAATATCAATTTTAATTTTACCATTAAATTTGGTAAGATTTTCATGTATTTCACTACTGTATCTATGTAAAGGACTATAAAGACAGTTTTATGCACTATTTTCAGAACAGTCGGTTGATGGAACAGATGACATTTGGTTTATCAACTTCTACTCCCCGCACTGTTCACACTGCCACGAGTTGGCTCCTACTGTAAGTAAATGTTCTGATACAACAGACACTGTAAAGTAGTGTCATAATATGTGGGTGATCTTATTATAAAATAATAAAGCTCTAATGAATGAATCATAATAGGATAAGCTATTTACTGTGAACAGATGTTTTATAGTAGTTGCAGTTGACTTGCTTAATGCAATAGTTTGACTGTAAGGTAATGAAATTAGAGATTTTCATCAATGGAAGTATTGATTTTAAATTCATGCATGCACTATTTACAGTGGAGAGAACTTGCGAAGGAACTGGAGGGAGTGATTCGTATCGGAGCAGTGAACTGTGAAGATGATTTCATGCTCTGTCAACAGAATGGCATTCATTCCTTCCCATCTCTTGTCATGTTTCCAGCTGTAAGAAAATACATCTATTTCAGTATTTTTTAAAAAAATAAACCTTGTATAATGTAATATGATTGGAAAATATACTTGTACTTGAAGAACATTTTTTGAAAAAATGCAATTTAAATGTTATATAATTTTTTGTACCTAATTTAATGATATCATCATAATTTTTTATTGGATGCAAACTTTTGTTAGAGAGAGAAATACCATGGCAATAGAAATACACGTGACCTGGTCAGACACGCCCTGAAGTTTGTCAGAGCCGAGGTGATTGAACTCTGGGAGGGAAATTTTCAGAAATCTTTGGAGGAGAATTCAGAAAAACCCTGGTTGATAGCATTTTGTGGAGAGGAATGTAAGAAAATTTCATTGATTAAAGTTAATATCCTTATTTATAATTTAAATATACAAATGGCAAGTGCAGTATAAACAAGTATCTTAAGTTAACAAATTCTTTATCTTTTCTTTTTAGCTTGCTTGTCAAGGACCAATAGATTGAAGCTGTCAGCCATTCTTGTAAGAAACTTTAAAATTTGTAATTCTTGCAAACTATTTTTAAGTGAAGTTTAATGCTTTCAGAGAATATACAATTGTTTGACATATATATAGGCAGATGTGGTCAACTTTGGAACTCTGAGATGTAAACACAATGAAAATCTTTGTGAAAAACTTGGAAAGGAGCATGGGATCTTTTACTATGGTCATGATGGTGTAACAAAGGATAAAGGCATTGTGAGTGAGAAGCCTCTCTCTCTCTCTCTCTCTAATTCTTTCCCAGCATACAAGTACAATTAATTGCTTTTTGCATGTCTCAAAGTGTATGATTTTAAAAAATACATTTACTAAACCTGTATTTTGAAAAAAAAAAGATAAAAATACACTTTATGTTTTGTTGGATATAGGAAATCTCAGGATCAGATCCTCAGGAAATTGCCTTTCAAGTTATGTCTCAGTTACCAGATGTCAAAGATTTAGACAAGGAGGTCTTTGAGGTAAGAATAAATATTTCATACCCAGTTGTTACTGTTATTTAAGAAGTTGGTAACAGTAAAAAAGAGTTGAACTTTTTTTCACAACTATAGTGAATTTATGATGGCACAAATATATTCAATTATCTTTGTTTTGTCATTGCACAACTTTTAAAAAATATTTTGATCTCCACAATTACTGTAGTAGTACACAGGTGCCAAATGCTTCAAGCCATTGTGGACTGTGAGGAAGAAATCTATTTCATCAATATTTATTTTGGTTTGTCCTCTATTTCAGAATCTAGTGAGGAAGATGACAAAGGGTCAGGACAAGGATTGGTTAGTACACTTTGTAGATGAGGAGGAACATCAAGACATTGAATTCAGAAAACTACCAGCCATGCTGCCTGAGTTCAGGGTAAATATTGAAGTTATCTACCATGCTTTCTCAGTTCAGACTCGACATTGATATTAATCAAGAAATGCTTATACTAAGTTCAGGGTTAATATTGAAATTATTAGCCATGTTTCTTCTCAGAGTGTTAGCAATAACCTTAAGAATTCTTTTTAAGTAAAGTTGTGTCCTTATATGTGTGATTCTCAGAATTAACTTTTTCAGTGCTGTTTGAATAATAAATGATCTAGTATCAGGTTTAACTTAACATTAACTAAAATACTCTAAACAAGGAAAGTGATTATTGATACCTAGGAAATAGCAGTACTCTCAAGGTGTTTTCCTCCTCCATTTTCATGTACCCACAGATAGGAAGAGTCAACTGCAGGAAGTTATGGGACATCTGTAAAAAACTCCATGTCAATAAGTTTCCCTCTTTTTATGTCTTTAAAAAAAGTGGAGGATATGAAATTTATTATGGTAAGACTGACATCATATTTCTGTAAACATGAACAATGTACTCTTTGCCTGAAGAACTAAAGAGGACCAAAAATTAAGAGAATACAGTTACTTAAATAAAAGAAATATTTATTGATATTTAAATAATATATCTTTAGGTCGAGATACAGCACCTGATGTATCAGCCTTTGCCAGGGACAGTGCCAGTACTACCCTGGTGTCGTTAGGACCGGATGACTTTAACCCAAACAAAGTGGGCCCCTCTAGTCAACAACCCTGGTTTGTCGACTTCTTTGCACCAGTGAGTACTTTTTCTAGATGCTGGGCTAAAAAAAATATAATTTGAAACTATTTTTGAAAAGACATTGTATTATATCTACCGTGATATTTCTGCAACAATCAAAAATAAAAAATTGTTTTTAGTGGTGTCCTCCATGCATGAGGTTGTTACCAGAGTTTAGGAAGGCAGCACGGGATTATGATGGTGGGGTCAACTTTGGAACCGTGGACTGTACAATTCATGGTGACCTCTGTCAAATGGTAATTGACATTTATCTGTATCATTCAGATTTATAAATACCAGTACCTCAAACTTAAGCTTCATAATAAGTTACAGAGATGAATTTTAAATGTATACACTAAATATACACATGTATAATAATTGGGTGATATACAAGTCTTTTGTGTTTCAGACTCTTTATTTGAATGAAATATATGTTATTGATTATCTTAATTTTTTGAAAGTAATTTAAAATTGCTGTAGTAAATTGGAGATCTACATGTATCATAAATTTGTGTTTAAGGATACATGTATTGTGGAATTTGTTGTACAAATATGCGAGGAATCATTTTTAATGATGTTATATGTATGTATTGAATAATTATGAAAAAAATGGACTATGTTCCTTATGTTTGCAGTATAACATCCGTTCTTACCCGACAACGATTTTCTACAACCAGACGGTTCCTCATCAGTACCACGGTCATCACGACTCATTCCATATCTTACAGTTTATACAGGTAATATGTCTATACAGGTAATGATATAAACTGTATACCAGGAAATTTTCACCAAGGTTTTATTTTCACCCCTTTCACCCTAACCTCATCTGGACGAATTTAAAACGGGGCGAATTTAAAGAATACAGTATATTTCTCAAACAAAACTATGACTTATTTGATTCCTTCAAAAATCTTAACTTGATTTTTAGTACTTTTTATGATAGTTGTTCCTTTAAAGAGGCTGGGGGGTGGCAGCCATTTTCAGACTATTTCGATCTCCTTTAAAAGAAGAGCTCCATATAAAGATATACAAAAATGATCAAATTTTAAAACTAAAATGTATGAATTTTTTCTTTGCCAAATGATAGTTGACAGCTTAAGATACCGTATCTTAAAAAATAAGTTAGATCTTATGGTTAATTTGTTGACCCCCCAGCCTCCTTAAATCTAAAACATTGTTTCAATTGATCTGTTTTCTGGGACCTTTTCTCAACCTTTGACCTTTCTGTGTTGTAGGACACATTAAACCCCCCTGTAGTAAGCTTGGACAGGGGGACTTTCCGACATTTGGTACAGGGGACTGACAGAAGTACTGCATGGTTCGTAGACTTCTTCGCCCCCTGGTGTGGCCCTTGTCAGCAGCTGGCTCCAGAATGGAGGAAGCTGGCTAAGGTATTACTTATAGTGAAGGAAAGATGACTCTCAAGATATGAGTTGCATTTGCCAGTCCATATTCTGGGTTTTAATATAAAGGAATGTGCAATGGAGATTTACAATTAATTTAAAGATTGATTCCACTATAAGTAAAGATTTGAGATGAAATGAAAGTCTATAGATGTAGATAGATTAATACAGCTCTTGGCCTTTTGCAGATGTTAAAGGACGTGGATGGTGTTAAAGTAGGTCAGGTGGACTGCCAAGCCAATGGAGATTTATGCAGCTCTGAAAATGTCAACTCTTACCCCACCATAAGATTGTACAGCAAAACTTCTGAGGGACTGCTTCAGTTCTAGTGAGTTACAAAGCACTTTAAGTCTACTTTTAATTGTCATGCATAATGGTAGAAACACAGGTTTTGGGATCAGTGATTGGGGTGGGACGATACACTGATCTTGCGATACGATACGTATATATTAGCTCTTGATACAGTAAAATTTGTCTATATTTTAGTCCCATGCACTTCTTTAACAAATTCATTAGAAAAAATTCTGTGTAATCCGGATATTGATATTATGATAAATTATAAAACACCTATTTTTAAAACACCTTTCGTATTTTATTTCATTTGCCATGAAACGAACTCAGTGAAACGCGGCGGTGACATTAAAAAAAATTACTAGTATCAACTGTTAATTTTGTTTTAACTGATAAATTATAAAAAAGAATAAATATGTACTAAACAAAAAATATATAAGTATTTCATTTCATTTTTTTATAAAAATTAAAAGTTCTTGACATTAAATCAACTGATTATATATAGTAGGCTATATTAGACTATATAAAATCATGTGTGCTTTGAAATTAATCCTTGAAGTTGATTTCATCATTTTTATATTTTATATTATGTAAATAATGAACTTGTACAAAAATTTTCAATAATTTTTTCCTGCAATGTACATATTATTGTTATACTGTATTATGATAAATTATAAAACTATTTTTAAAAAGTATTTTATTTCATTTCTATTAACAACTGTTACATGTTTATAAAACTAAAAAAAGAATAAGTATTTCATTTCATTTTTTATGTCTTGACATTAAATCAACTAATTATTCTTAGACTATATAAAATCATGTGTGCTTTGAAATTAATCCTTCAAGTTCTTCAATTTTATTGACTAAAACTTTACAGAAACAATAATAAATGTACATATTATTGTTACTTTCTAAAAAGTTGTTTACAAACAGTTGTGTAGTCATAAAGAAAACTGAAAAAAATCACATTTACATTATTAATCAATTGCTGAAAGTCTGTAGGCTAGTTGACATTACAAAAAAGCACAAGATGGACTAACAATTAATGATAAATTAATATCAAATGTTCTGGAAACAATACCATCGTTTTCACATGGCAAAATTATTTTGATGAACCGTTAATTGGGAAAAGAAAAATATTTCACTACTCGTCTCCACTCGCAATGCTGTGTGTAAAGCACGCTTTACATACTCAACTTTTATTGTCCAACCCTCCGAGGCTGCTTAAAAGTAAAAACGTTTTACCCCTAATCAACGACTTATTAGTTCTACAGCATGTTTTTAATATCATCATCTCTTCGCTTCGTACAAGCCGCCATTTTCCAAGAACATGTACTTTCATTTTCAGTTTTTGGATAGGTCGTTCATGTATCGTTTCGTACCGATATTTGAATGCTTGTATCATAAACCGTATCTTAGAGGAAAATATCGATATGTATCGGTGTATCGGTATATTGTCAAACCCCTAGTCAGTGATCTAGATTACCAGCATATTCAAGGTCAAGATACCATTAAGACAGTTTAACTTGGTCAAAGTGAAGTCATGAGCACCTGTGAATTGAATTGCTACATCCATAATTTGTTACATTGTACAAAATTTCTGTAAAATACATTAAGTATGGTTGGTGAACACACTCAGGGAAGCATTAAAATACAAAACTTACCTTGGGATCCAAAAGTTTTTGGATGAACACAATAACACTTTAATTACAGACAAATTACAATGTCTCTACAATTTTTAGGTCACCTGAGTCACTCAGGTGACCTACTGCTATCCGTTTTCGTCTGTCGTCCATCGTGTGTTAATATTTGAACATTTTCAGCTTCTTCTCTGAAACCACTGAACCAATTTCTACCAAATTTGGTATACAGCATCTATGGGTGAAGTGGAACAAAAATTGTGAATTTTATGGTCCCCACCCCCCTGGGGCCTGAGGGGTGGGGCCAAAATCACTAAAATTAATGAAATGTTTAAAAATCTTCTTCTTTACTCCTGGACATAAAGCAGGCAAACTGTTGGTGTGAATGTAATGAGCACTGAGTCCTCTACCAAAATTGTGAAATTCATGACCCCAGGGTCAGGGGTTGTAGTGCTAGGGTGGGGCTCTATTGATTATATTGTGAAAATGCATTAAATCTTTGAAAATCTTCTTCTCTGCTCCTGGGTATAAGATAAACTAATTAAGTACATAGTTATGATGGGGTAGAATGCCTCTTCCAAAATTGTGAATTTTATGGCCCCAGGGTCAGGGGTTCTGGTGCTAGGGCGGGGCTCTATTGATTATATAGTGAAAATGCATTAAATCTTTGAAAATCTTCTTCTCTGCTCCTGGGTATTAAATAAACTAACTAAGTGCATAGCTATGATGAGCAGGAGTGCCTCTTCCAAAATTGTGAATTTTTTGGCCCCTGGGCCAGGGGTTCTGGTGTTAGGGCGGGGCCCTATTGATTATATTGTGAAAATGCATTAATTCTTTCAAAATTGTTTTCTCTGTTCCAGGGTATTAAATAAACTAACTTAGTATATAGTTATAATGCCTCATTCAAATTTGTGAATTTTTTGACCCTTGTTTCAGGTGTTTTGCCATTTGGTGTAAGGGGGGAGGGCTTTTTTGATTATATATTGAAAATACATTTATTCTTTGAAAATTGTTTTCTTTGCTCCTGGGTATTATGCTAATGATCCAAGTTTATATATTTATGATGAAGGAAGGTGCATCTAGCAAAATGGTTAATTTCCTGCCCCCTGGGTCAGGGGTATCGAGGGGGGGGGGTGGGGTTACATAGTATGAAAATAAATTAATGCTTTGAAATCTGCTCTTTGTATTAATCAATCATTTATGATGAAATTTCCAAAATTTTTAAATATGTGGCCCCAGGGTCAGTGGTTCCTTTGGGTTGGGATGCACAACTGGTTATAAAGTAGAAGTGCATTTTCTCTTTGTTATTCTGATCTACCTCTGGGTATTAAGTAAATAGAGTAAGCATGCTTAGTTAATTATGATAAGCAATGGTGCCTCTTTCCAAACTTTCAGAATTTCATGGCCTCTGGTTTAAAACACAAACCAAATTCAATTGTTGGAAAGTTGTTACATGATACTCAGGTGACCTTAAATTTTGAGATTATAAGAATTTGTTACAAAAAAGGAAAATTTTGTTAAATTTTACATCTATGGGACACCATTTATACACATGTATTAAATACTGTGATGGTTGTATATCCATTGAAATTTGATTTTAAAATATACCCTTACATTGCAGTCATTACAATAGTTGGGCTAGAGATGCTGTCAATATCATAGCCTGGATGTTTGAGTCCAGCCTGGTGCCCTCCAATCTGGAGCCTATAAACCAAAACACATTTTACTGGAAGGTGTTACGGAGCTCCAAACCCTGGCTGATAGACTTCTATGCACCATGGTGTAATCACTGCCACATGTTCAGACCAAAGATTGAGGTTGTGGCTAAAGTAAGTTATATAATATTTTTTAAAAGAAGTTGTCTTCAGAAATGTCTTAATATTTTCAGTTTTCATTGTAGATACATGTAATAATGGGACTTCTGTACCAAGAAAATTCAATTGATGTTTCTCACGATTTCTGTATGACTTTTTGCAGACATTAAAGGGACGTTTAAGAGTAGGGAAGGTTAACTGTGATGCAGATCAGAGCCTTTGCCAGCAGGTGGCACTTCAAGGTTATCCCTCCATTAGACTATACAGAGGGGTCAGTCCAGGACAGGATGCACAGGTTAACTACAAAAGTCGTTGTTTTAGGAAGATAGTTTTATACAGTGATATCTTTTGTTAGGGAGATATTTTTTAAAGTGATTGATTTCCCAATTTCAGCATCCATATGGAGAGGAAGTAGAGATGTATGAAGCCCAGGAGCTCATTGAGTATCTCCAGGATATACTTCCCCAGGTGTCAGAGGTAATAGGATTTATAATGTGTTATTAAATGTGGAAAACTCAATTATTTTCTGAACTAATCTTTCACGCAGCACTTCATTATCAAATGCCTACCTATTTATCAAAAGAAAAAGAGTTAGGTTCACTAAATGCATGAAATTGCCCTGTCCACCTACCAAATCAGTGACTATCACCGTATGTTTCATTTCAAACATTACTAAAAAGTAGAGACTAAATGCTTTTATTCCTTATAACAAAGTTTCTCTTCAGAGTCCAGAAAAATAGGTTTTGTGAAATTGCAACCTTCTTGAGTTTTGCAGAGAATGTGTACACTTTGTAGTTGATTTCCTTTATCAAGAAATTGAAATATGAGCACATTTCTCCATCCAAAAATGACATGTTTTTTATAATGTACACAAACAGCTCTTCACTATTCAGTGGCATACCTATATACATCTACATGTAGATAAGAAATTTTGCATAGTATTTTTCAAAAAGTCTGAGCCAAAATGTGCCATCATCTTCAAAAACAACAAAGTTTTTGCCAATCATATCCTTCATTGATGCTTTGAATTACCAAAGAATTGTTATAAATGTACAATGTATATTCTTTTGCAGGAATCTGAAAGTGATAAAAGTCCATTAGATCACGATGAACTCTGATTACAGTTCCACTTAGAATTTATTTATTTACAAATCTATGAATGAATTAATCATTTTCATTGTATGTATATATACCTCAGGAATTTCTTCATGTGTTTGAGTGACTATGTTTAAATGTATCATTGCTTAAATGATTCCTGTGTTAAAATGGTCTGAACGTTCAAATACTGAAGAAGTAGCTTGCGTACTGGTTTAGTGCCTGTGGCCCACTTGTTCATCTGTCTATCTGTAAATAATCTCCCAAAGTCTATGAATTATAAATAAAAGTAAGTAAACCAGTTAATTCATGATATACTACTGTTAGAAATATATTATTCATTCAAATTATAGTATTGCAGATGATACTTATAAAATCAAATATTTTTATAATTTAGCAATAGTTTGTTCAAGATATTTACATAGGTATGCATTGTTGTCAAATTACTGGTAGAAAAATTATACAAAGAACACCAGGGCTCCCACTGGCATAGTATTTGCAACTTTTCGCGACACAAGCTTTATTAAAAGGCATACTTACATTATTTCT
This sequence comes from Saccostrea cuccullata, assembly GCF_032062105.1. Classification (NCBI taxonomy): domain Eukaryota; kingdom Metazoa; phylum Mollusca; class Bivalvia; order Ostreida; family Ostreidae; genus Saccostrea; species Saccostrea cuccullata. The sequence continues at coordinate 840,718 of NW_026938868.1, read as the reverse complement.
GCGGCAATGCAATGTACTTTTTGTTATTCAATTTTTTTATTATGTTTATCTGACACAGATATTGTTTTAAAATTGTAATGTTTAAATTGCTTATGGTAGTATCCATTTTGGTTAAAAAGAAAAAAAGTAATAATGTTAAAATTACACAATTAATTTGATATTGTATTGATATCGGCCAACTCTTGCAACACATGTTTTGTTTATATTTTTTCGCCTGGGAAGGAGGGGGGGTTTGCAGACCTAGTAAAAATATGACATTTTTTAAAAATAGAAATTTTCATCATTTCATTAATTAATTGTGAAAAGAAGTAAATTAAAAACTAATGAAAGTTAGGTTTGAAACTTAACAACTTGTATGTAATTTAATATGCAAGTTTGTTATTGTACATAACTCAGTGTAATTTACTAAATAAAGATAATTCTGTTTTCAAACCAATTTCTTTTTCACTCTTTGTCAGTTAATGGTATATTAATGTACGCTTTTTATATTTACATTAAAAATTTGAAGCCATTCTTTACAATTTTCGTCATGTTTCCCTACTTTCGGTTTAAAAAAAAGGCATCTACATAGACAGATTTTGTTGATAAAAATGTTTTATTTACAAACTTCATCTCCGAATAACACTTTATCCCCCCTTGTTTAATCCAAATTATATTATTTCAAGCAACTTTGTAACCCTTTATTGCTATATAAATCCTTAGTCAGCATTGTGTTCAAGCGAGACGTGATTTCCTGTATGTAGGTTATATAGAGACACCTCTGCTGCATTAAGTAAACAAAGGGACTTATAGTACATTGAATAAACAAAGGAGCTAAAATACACAAATTTTTATAATTTAAAAAATTAATTTTCGTTTAATATATTTCTTTTCGCCACTTTTGAAAAAAATTCGCAATTGGCGACAATGGCGAATCACAGCTCGAGCCCTGAAGAACACAAACTGTTGGCCATTTGTCTTGCCACTGAATTGTGAAGTTCTGCTTCTGTCTTCACACACTCGGAGGAATTTTATTCATTTTCAAGTCATTGTACACATAATTTGAGTATTGCAGTAACTGCAATAAGGTTGTTCTGTTTTATTATTGGAAATATTATATTTTATTTTAATATATATTATATATTAATAAAAATGAAGAATGTTTATTTTCTTGTTTAAAAGTACATTTTTGAACATTTGATTTCAAATGTCTTTTCCCCTGCTGTAATTAGGTATCACATTATTTTTCACCTCTTTTATTAGCATGATCATCATATTTCATTAGTTTTCAGAATGGATGCTTCTTAATATTCTAGGTATTGCAAAGTAGAGATATGTTTTATTATGAACAATTTTATATTGTAAGGGTTATATAAAAAAGAAATGCATTTTTTTTTTACAATAATTGGGTGAATGGAGTCTTCCTAATTTTTTTAATGTTACTTTACTTAGTCCCATAATGTGTCTTGTAGATGTAGGTTTAAATTTTGAAATACCAGTGGTTATCATTGTCTGCATACATTCAAAATTGGTTGTAAGTGGATTTTTGCCATTAATTTTGTTAACATGACAGTATTGTAGACAGTTAAGTAATACAGCTTGAATGACATTGCACATATACTACATTTGAATAGTTTTATCAAGGTAGAAAGGATTGTAATTCTGAAGGAACAAAGGTTTAGTTTTGAAAAGGTCAGTGATAGAAAGATCAGTATTATATTAAACAACCTTTAGTGTGTATGAGTACTCTATATACTTAAATTATGAGGGTAAAACAACTACAATATCATATCAACATTGAATCATTTTATTAGACTGCTGTTACCAACTCTGTATACCCCCCCCCCCATATTTTAACTATTTTTATGTTTTGTTCCAATTGTCACAATGTCTCAATGTGACTTTAACTGTAAGGGGTACCTGTAAAGTCATACATTTAGGTAAACAGGAAATCCATGTGTTTACTTATGTTAGTTAATGTACAATGTGTATTTATTTTGACATTGTATTTATTCTACAATTATAATGTGCCTTCTATATTATGGTGATTTTTTATGTGTCAAATTATAAACAATGTTCATTTTAGCTCTGTATCTTGTGAAATGATCGTAACTCTGTATTGTCAAGTACAGATATGGTATATAGGATCTCTACCCTGTTCAAACATTAGAAAATTTAAGAGTTAATATTTTAATTTTTTATCTATTTGATGCAATAGAGCTGTTCAGAGTGAATAAAATTACAACTGCTTATGTGCCAAAAGTGAAACCCTTTCCAATGTCAGTATTTTACTGAAGGACTCGATCTGTATGCTGTTATCAAATTATAATGGCAGACATCTTGTATGTTTTGAACTGCCAGTCGTTTTTGTTGATTCAGTCTTTTTTCCTGAATTTTAGAGGAAATAAAACAATAAAAGATTAAAAATGGTAATGATTTCAGAGTCTTTTTTGCAAATTGAACATTAATATATAGGTTAGATAGTATTCAAAAAATTGATAATTACGAGGGCTGTTCAATAAATAATGACCGGAACTATATGACATACATTACAGATATCATATGACATTAAACTTGACTTTCTCTCATTATTGAATCTTTCATGAATTTATAACAGTTTATGTGACCACTTTTCATCACATAGTTTCATCGTGAGAAGCTGGGAAACAAGGGCTATTCGAGACACTGCATTATAAATGAATGGTAAAGAATCAGTAAACTAGAGTAAAAATAAAAGCTTCATTAAAGCTGCCGTAAAACTTGTTTAAAATCCCAAAGAAATATTCACTGACTCAAAGGTACTCGAAGGTCACCCTATATTTTGAAAAATGAGTAAAAACGACAACTACATACATATGTCTTAGAGATTCAAGTTCAAGAAAAAATAAACAAAGCAGTTTTAAACGGATACGAAATTCTTAACAATTATTTTGAAATATCGGTAATTGTAGTAATCCACGTTTGTTTTATTTTCAAACAGATATTGGAACATGAATCTATTGCTTAAAACCCTAAAAACAAAATTTACCATAAGATGTACTTGATAAAAACGGCGAATGTCTGACAAGAGCACAGGTATGCAAGAGTACAAAGACAGATTTATATGTAATTTTCTTAAAAATTAGTGGTATTGTTGTTCAAATTCGTATTCGGAGAGACAGTTTAATTTCTGGAGGTGTCTAGAAAGCAATTTTTTGCAAAAAAATCAAAAGGTTTATTAGAGAAAGGACCCAGAAACAGGAATCCACTACAATGAATTTCTTCATGACAGCGTCCAAACCCGCATGCCCTGAAGAGTAAAGGGGTTTTCGGGATAAACAGAAAGTTAATGTTTTTTCACATTAACAATATTCGCCAGATCTTTGACCTTTTGACTTGTTTCTATTTCCAAACTTGAAAAAAACACCTTTCAGAAGGAAGAAACAAGTCCGGGAAATCACTGGATCTGCCATTTTCCAGTATACTAAGGGTTATACCCAAAAATGAGTTCTAAAAACAATCAGAAATTGGAAAAAAAAATGTTAAGGACATGTATTTTACTTAAAAGAGATTAATAAGTAAAATCATGAAGACTACATCATTGAAAAGCGTCTTTTGCTTCTTTCTGAGCACCGAGGACATTATTTATTGAACAGCCCTCGTAAGCACCCTCTTGGATAAATCAAAATCATATTCTAGAACTACCAGTATTCAGAATTGTTTTCTTTTCTTTTAGTCAACCATAGAGAACATAGTAACCGTGGGCTCCTTCTAATGATTGGGAAATTACAGGAAAATCCGTCGTCAGATCTCACTGGACTGTAGACAACGATATGGATGGGAGCAATTCGACGCTGACGTCTGAGAAAACAGTGGATTGTGAACTAGTTGTGGCCTCACCTTACCCTTGAGTAATATAATAGGAACGTACTTCATTCATTTTGAAATATGTAATTTATTTTGCTCTTACATTAAGTTTCATCTTTTTCTTACCCAGCGGTTCTTGAAATGTTTTTAAAATGATGCCGCCAAATTTTCTGTAATTCTAAATTATCTCCTTTTGCGTGACACTTCCTATGACCTCGGTGCTTTTAATTTGAAAATGGGAATAATTTACAGAAAACAGACAACAGGCAGAGTGACGGACGGAATTCAGGCACATTTTGCTCAGAGAAGTTCATTTGTTTATTTTAGCGATTATTATTTTTACAAATAATGAGCAAAGTCACCATTATTAGTGAGTCCACGATAGATGTTATTTTAAAACGAGAATGTTGAAATCCTTGTATCATCAGCTTATTCTAAGAAGCATGCATTGTTTTCGAAATTGACCGTTCATAGAATATGATTTTGTATATTGAATCAATTGTGAGACACAAAATACCGTTTGCTTAATTGCTGCCTGAAGAAGAAAGGTTTCCGATCCGAAATCTACTTTACAACGTAGAGTCGATTTCTGATCGGAAATCCCTGGCCAGCAAGGATGATATAAATAATTTTGCTGATCTTTTTGCGAAAGGAAAATGCAACAACGTTTTAAAACTCGACAAAATGAAACGGGGGTATTGACAGTGTTATTGAAAAAATAAGTAATGACTAAAAATATGTACAAAGTAAACTATGTATGGGTATAAAAATTCAGCTACCTTTTAACTTCCCTTCTACTGTAATTTCGGATAACTTAACGATTGTGAGACCAAAAAATATGTAAATTTAAATTTTTGTAAACATGGATACAAAAAACGCACGTCCAATATATTCATTCTAATAATCATAAATAGCTTTTTAACAGAATTAAACCTTTATCGAAAAAATGGCTGTATGCTAAGATAGGGTTAAACAACATTTGAATTCACAATAATTACACGTGTATTGCACTTGTTTTTCATCAGTATACTAGCGATTTCAGTGCATAATTTTGCTTTCATACTATAAAAAATATTGAATTTTTGTATATAACAATTGCTACATATTATGCTATCATCCATTTAAAGAACGGTTTGAATAGAGAAACATAAAAAGAGTTTTTAAGTTTATCAATAAAATTTGTTTCAATGGTAATGTAGTTTTTCTCCAACACATTTTTAAACTATTATTTTCCTCTTATAACAGTGTTTATATACATGTAGTATGAATATTTGGGAAAAAATAACGGTGTTCGTATGCGAGGTATGATTTCTTGCGATCTTATAGCGAAATACATGATTATATAAAATTTATTCCAATCGATTCTATATCTCTGACAAGAATCGAAAATGGGATACATTCGAAGCTCGAAATGATTGATCTCATTATGAGTATTTTTGAAGAAAGATTACTAAATAAATAAAAAAAATCAAATAGAAAAAATGAAATCACATGTTTGTCAATACCCATATTGAATTCTATAGGTAACATGATTCTGCACTTGGTACAGCTTTTTCTTGTTCATTTTGCTGATTATCTGACTTATCCTCATTAGATTTTATTTCATCTTCAGAATCGTTTTTATCTTCTGAAGAGTTTTCCTTTGACTTTTCCGAGACTTGACCTAAACTTCCTGTCTCTACAGATGCACCAGCATTTGTATTGCCGCTTTCCTTAAAATTATCTTCATTAACTTGATCATGGCCCGTATTTTCAAGATTTTTCTGTCTTTCCTGGGTCACTGCAGCTTTGGCAATAGAGGCGAACCTAACTGTGCTTGTTTTTTCTGTTGTAGCATCTTTTAAATTATCTTTCATTTCGGTGTTATTACTCGATACTACCAATGTCTCTTCTATATGTTTTTCATTTTTATGCATCAAAGCAGTTTTAGCAACAGATGCAAAGCTGATGCTCTTCTTTTCTTGCTGGATTACTGTGCCATCGTTCTCATTAATTGTTTCCAGAATTTCGTCGCTTTCTTCCAGACGTCTTCGATTTTCTTGGGCCATTGCAGCCGTAGCAACAGAAGCAAATCCAAAACTTATTCTCCCGGTCTGTCCTTTGTTTTTACGTTCATTGTCAAGTTTTCCTCTTTCGGCAAAATCATTCCACCGACTTTCATGTATTTTTTTCCTGTTTTTTAAAGCTGTGGCCCTTCTTTTAATTTCTTGCGTACGGACTTGATTTTCTGCTATCGTTCTAACCGCACTGAGTGTCTTTCTATTGAATCTATTCTTTAATAATTTCTGAACTTCGGATATTTTGTCATCATGTACATTAAAATTACTTTCTTCGCGCATACCTCTCGTACTTGCATCATCTCCTACTTCTAAGGCTTTTGTAAGTGTCTCTAAATTGTCTGCAAAATTCGCACGTAGTTCTTGCGGCTGTTTGCTGGTCTTTTCTCGCAATCTTCTTGTGTATCTTTTCCACATCTCTCTCGATTTATTCCCGGATCGTGTGTAAGAGTCCTCGCTGTAATTTGTATCTTGGGACATTATAGATATCGTGTCATCTTCCTTTACTGCCTGAAGTTGTTTTACAACCTCTAACCCTTCTTCCACACCGATATCTGGGGAACCTTGTTCTTTGGGGTAAAACCAATCTTGTAATCTCTTGCTCAGATTAAATTGTGTAGAAGCAGATATGTGGATGAACGTCGACATACGATGCATAAGCATGCAGATGAACTGTAAGAATAACATGATTCCAAATACAGCTGTAAAAGCGAATGATATGGGTTCAATATAGCCCCGCCCTGGTCGCCCTTCCCCTACCGTACATGGGAGTTTAATTGAGAGTGTTTGGTTAGTAGTCGCGTTGACCTCCGTAAGAACGTATACAATCGTCACGAAAAGGGCATTCATCAACAGAAAACCAAGGCAAACTTTATTTCTTAATTCGATGAGACCTTGTTGCATCTGTAAAAGAGGAAAAAATAACTACTACACGTTATTCAATGGGCTGTCAGTAAATTTTGATTTTTTAAGCATTTAAGTCTTCTTACATTTGAGATAATAAATATTTGTCTCAACAATGAAAACGAACATTAATTGATATATACAAAAGCTTTACTATGATCTGAGAATATAATCATTTTTCCCCCTTACGTTTGGGTGTAGCTGATAAATCTAAATGTTTTGAGCATATTTCGACGAATAAATTTCTATTGATAAAAATTATGCAACTAAATGGATGTCTGAAATATATCCGAAGGCTTGAATAAGTACTCAAAGTATTATTAAATGACAATGACTCGACCTGTTTCTCATGCTCTTTATCTTGGGCCAGTGGTTGTAGATATTTTGGTATAAATTCTTGCCAAAACGCCATTTCATCCATTCCAAGAGATTTCACCGGACATTTTTTTAAATCTTCGTCACTAATCCAAGAATTCGATGCTTCTTTGTTTTTGAATTCTTCTTCATCATTAAACATTGGGTTTTCTACAAAATGAAGGTATTCCAGTTGCAATTACTCGTTCGGGGTAATTTGCTTTATTTCATGAATTTAACGTCGAGTAGTTTTAAATAAATGATAAACATGCCTCTAACGATAGCCCCATCTATCATTACGTTCTGTTTCGTGAAATGGAGTTCCTCTGCAGATTCCAAATTCTCTTCTTGGTCCGGCCCCTGTGAATCCTTAGAGATCTGGGCTTCTATGTCGTCAAGTCTATCAAGTAAGACTTGGAATAGTCGTTCATTTGGCTTCTTGGTTGGACAGCATCTGAATGTGGATTACAAATTAAATAAATGAATAAAGAAAATATACAATACTAGTAAAGTGCAGTGTAATGAAATATTTACTTTTAGATAATTTAACCTGGTAGTCAAATCCATTTCGTTTGTAGTGAAAATTTCAAAACTTCAGTATGGACACATATAACTTAAAATTAAAACATTTGAAACATTGAAAAACGAAGCATTTTTTACCTAATGAATTTTCCGCACGAAAAAAGATAATCAGATTTTCCGCCATTTGTTCCAAAACCAAGGGTTTCCACAAGCCTGTTAGATTTTGTTTTGTTATCCTGTAAGATGACGTTTCTAGCTGTCTGTTGTGGCTGCACTTCCTTGGTTTCACGTGTTCCCCATGACACCACGTGAAGGTTGCCGAGGGAGTAGATCATTAACAGCATAGACATGGACGGAATGGACAGGAAATAAATGAAGCCATGAAGGACACAATAAAATTCCTTTGAAAAAAATATCCTGATAATTTTACCATGATAAATTCTATCAGAAGTTTTCATATAATAATATGAATAAAATGCATTTTAAGGTTTACTAGTATTTACAAATAGATCATTTGTCTAAGGCTACCATTTTGATAATTGTGTTATTATAATGACTTTGCTCACAAAGAGTGTGATAGGTCGACGGTGGATGTTTCCACCTTCAAGGCACTTGATTCAATCTCTGGAATTCCCAGGGGCCCGTGATTATGCCTTCTTCACAATTATGTATTGTTTATAGATTGTTTGAGATTGATCACTATTCGCTATGTTTACCCTTTGTCCGGGATAAAAAAAAAAAGAACGGACCTTTATCTAAACAGCTTATAAATTAAAACTCAAAAATATAAGTGGTTTTATTGCGAAAGCGGTGAACACTCAAAGGATTTTTAGCTTTACCTGAGGATGAACAACGGCTGAAACAAGGAAGACACCGACGACAAACAAGAGAAACAGAGTTGTGACAGAACAGAACCCTGCCGTGGCAGCCTCCACTAACAGACCGACCAAGACTACCATCATCAGTAGCGAATAGATCGTCGATACAACCGCCGCATAGGCTAGCTTTAGAACAGGAAACAAGAATAGAATAAATAACCCCTAAATATAAAAAGAAGGAGATTTCGAAAAGTATTACATTGCTAGTTAAGTAAATAAAAAAAATAATAACTTGGAAGTTTGGTTTTGCAGTAAAACACAGTATAACCATTCCAGTGACGGGTACTAGATTGATCACCATCCCAGCGACTGGTGGGATAGCAGGAAACGCCATACTTATAGCCCCTAGAATCATCAGAAAAATTGTCCCAGGAGTTAAAATGGAGCAAATCATCAAAAACATCTGATACAGAATATACAGCTTAGAAATGTCTTCATTTTTCCTTGTGACGTTTTTCCAATCCATGAGAAGATCCAATACATTTGCCATTGTTGACGGAGACCATCTTCTGCGCTGGTTGTAAAATTCATTGAAAGTTTCTGGTGCGTATGTTAAAGCATCACTGGCGGCTACATACTCCACTTTGTATCCTTGCTGCAGTAATAACGTACATAGCCATCGGTCTTCTCCTGAAAAAAGTTCAACAAGTTTCGAAACACGATCTTCATGTGATCTTTGCCTTAATTAAGGTAGTTAACATTTTTACCATTGAAATTCTAAAATTATTCATGAAAAGATATGTGAACTCAGCAATTATGAATTATTATAAAATTCAATGAAATAATCCATTTAATATAAATTGATAGTCAAAAAAGCCAAAATTGATAGTCAAAAAAGCCAGCACCTTGATCGTATTGAACATAATGTTGTGGTTCTGTCGGACGTGTTGTGTATCGTGCCATGACATTGTCATCCATCAGGGAAGAACCACGAAACAGACTGAAACAGCCTGGGCTACAAAGCACACATCCCAAAACATTCTCTGCTGCCTTCTGGAGCCAATGGCTGACAGCATACTCGAATTTCTGATACCACACCATAGGACCTATTAGAATGGAATCATAAGATGAGGAATGAAATCTATGGAAATGTCAAGCTCAAGTCCATTAAACAATACAAATCTGGAACAGAGCAAACACGGACCTCCATAAATATCAGAGGTGGAATCAGGTGCCATGGAGGAGTGAGCTTCCTCTGAATCTAAGGAAATCTTACTTTTTGAAAAAAAATTATGGGCAAAACAGTTGTATTTTTGGTTTTTGTCAAAAGAAGTAACAACCTGTTCCTATTGGATGTATTCTTCCACAAGCTGCCCCTACGTCAGGATTCTTACGCATTCTATCCACAAGAAGCTGAACGGCTTTGGGTTGAAAGTCCACGTCACCGTCTAACGCCAGAAGAAACGTATTTTCTGCTATTGTCCTTTTCTGTCTCCTTGTCTTTCTCGGAATATTCATCAATTTATAGGCCAAAAAATAATACATATACATCACCTGAAAATAGTTTGAGAAACTACCAAAAATAATGAAACGCTACTGATAACAACTTAGGAAATTCGATATTCACGTTTACATGTATTTTCAAAGTATTTTGGATTTTTACTCCTGTATAATAAACTTTAAATTACCCATATGTAAAACTGCCCATATCACTCTTTCAAGCAAAAAATCGAGACAATATCCTTTACATAATACTAGTATTCAAATTTCCCTTATTATGATTTTTTTATATTTCATTCAGGGATTTCAAATACCTGACTCCATCTCTTTCTGTGACGTATTTTAGTTTTGTCCTTGAGATGGGCAATAAGATTGTTACCACCCGGAAGGTTCCATTCTAAACGCCCTCCATATGGCGTATCCATACAATTAGGTGAAGGAATTGTTTGTTTTCTTCCATATACCGATCTTTAAAAAAGCAACAAAACAATTGTTATGAATTGGAAAAGTGTTATTCTTATATTGAAAAACAAATATTAAATGCTACATGCATGTACTTTTTTCTCTAAAAAACCCCCCTAAATTCTAAATTCTGATCTTGAATTTTACATGTAACATACCGAGCTGCTATAGGTATAGAATTGATGAGTTGTTTCACATAGCTGTTTATCTTGAATCGCCCTTGGCCATCCGCACGTGCTTCAAACGCGTCGTCAAAGAAAATATGGGCTGAAATTGAATAGTTAAATCTATTTTATCTCTTCTAACCTGATATATAAATATTACAAATATCTACGAAATGATTTGTCGATCTGTTGCAAATGAATGTCTGTGATGAATACCTGTCCACTACTATAATCGAATCGAATAATAAATATAAAAGTCTTAGGATGACTGGCTTGTTTCATATTTCGTTGAATACGATCAATTCATTGTTAAAAAGACAGAACTTTGAAGGCATCTGAACTTTCTTACTAAATTATCAACATGTAAAGGAAAGACCATATATGGCTTGCTTGTATTTTTTCCTTTAGGGAGAGAGGCAAACCATAGGGCCTTGAAATTAGGCATTCATGTTGCTTTTCTAATACACATGGTAAACTCTGGACAATGAGGAAAGAATTCTCGATTGCAAGGTAATTTCTGGCCATTGTAATATGCACCAAAGCTAGAGATCGTATCACTTTAACTAGTTAACGCTATCAGAATTTTTTTAAAAAGAAAATTTGTTTTTTCTTTAACAAACCTTCGAATTCATAGTAATCTGGATCTTTAATTCCTAATCCAATCTGCACATTTCTCCTCGCACATTGATCAATGTCTTGTCTGTAATATATATATGATATTAATTACGATCCAATCGTTTTCTTTCATGTGATATGATCAGTACCATTACAATTTTTTTCGGGTTTACCTGAAAATGGACTTAAGTATCTGCACCATCTCGGTTTCTGATTCATGCCACATTGTTGCACACATATAGATCATTGGCGTATCATCCTCCCGGAGTTCTGACCAATTCTTCTCTTCAGAATTATCATCATTGTCGTCAGGCAATGGCACTTCTTTAGTTTCTTTCTAATTATGATTTACAGAGAGTTATCGTTTCTGTTGGGCGTGTTTTTATTTTCTGTTGTTCTCATTCTAAGATTATATTAATTAAGAGACCATGTATCTTTGCTTCCTATTTTTCATGATTAAGTCAATTCTATTGCAACATATCTAATGAATCATAACCTTACTAGCTTCTTTCTACCGAACAAGCTTTCTACTTTATATAAAGCAACTATTTAGATAACAATGTGAAATATACGCACGTTCTTTTCAATTTTTAACTCTTTATCAATCCGTCTACGGTTTAGAAATAAAGCCTGATCTAGGAATGCGCCACAGTATAATGCACGGACAAATAGCCTGCAAATATAAAGCATAATAAAACATTCCTTTCTATGTTATGATTGAAATAAAAGAACTATTCCAGTTTCTTCAAAACTGTTCCATTTACCGATCTGTTGGAATCAATCGCTCCTTGTTTGGTGACCAGATATGATTAGAAATCATCAGGAAGGATAAAAATCCCGAAATCCCTGCTACAAGTGCAGGCCAGTAGAATTCCACAAGCTCAAAGAGAATCGATGGGTCGACATTGTTGTTTGAACCATATGGTAGTGGAAAAATGCATGTCCCAAGTGTCAACGTTTCTGAAGGAGGGATTTCTGGATTCAGTGTATGAGAGTATATTCCGAAAAATAAACCAAGAACAGCTGGCGTAGAGAGGACAATGGGCAAAGCAAAACAAAGTTTCTGGGCCAGAATTTTACTCGCTGCTTTTACACATTTGTAGCAAATAATGCTAGATATAACATTTGTTAAAGCTACCATATATGGTAAGTACGATACACATTTGTCTCCATATTGTCCATTCATGGTGAGATTGGAGGAGGCTATTCGTATAATTTCAGCTTTTGGTGCTGATTGAAAGAAAAATGTCCTGATACAAGCCTGTCCGTCTTTACAACTAGCCCCAAACAAAACACTTGGCATTATAATTAAGGTCAAAATTATTTTCCATAGATTTGTAATGATCCCAATTCTAACTCTTTCTTTTCTCATATTTTTCTGAAGGAGGGGAAAAGAAAACATTGAAGGTGTTTCGGTTGGATTTGAATCACTTTTACTGAATTTATCTGGTTTCGGTTGTGATACAAAATTTTCCCACCATGAAATCGATATCAAAACTGGGGATAGAATAACCAGAATGATCAAAATTATAGAGTTGTTAGTGTGGGACAGATAAATATAGTAACACCATAATGCTACAGAACCTAACTGACACAAAGCAGCTAATGTGTTGATAGCTACTTGGGCTGTGTAGACGCCTTTTCCTGGCTTTTTAATGTTTTGGGGGTCTCTGGATGGGAAAATAATTTTTAGAATCCCTGGAATTGTAGATATACTGAAACAAAGAATGCATGCTGTGATTGGGTCAAAACTCGGTAACACCACCAATGTGAATGTACATAGTCCAATCGAATGTAACGTCTCGGTGAAAAATGCCTACAAAAGAAAAACAAAATGTCTTTAGACATGAAATGTGATAGTCATACACTTTTTTAAATTTAACAATAGAAATCTATCTATTTATATATTTACCACCAAGAGAGTATTCAAATGAAGAGGCCATGTCTTCTTGAAGAGAAAAACCCACGAGTACTTAAACACCGTGAAAAGGTAAGGTGCTGAGATTGTGATTAATATTCCCCATATCCAGTTAATGTCGGTGAATCTGCTTGAGTAAGACAGATTTCCACCTAAACTTTTCAGTCTGGTTGCATTGTTTCCAGGGAATATATTAGCAGTCATTAAAAGAAATGTAAATTTTGAAATAGCAGATGTAAAGAACACAAGCGTGAACAGCACAATGCAAAGAGCAATCCTGGTGACGTAGAAACAGGCATTCCAGCAGGCTAATTCCGAACCCGACACATTATCTTCTGTGGAAACTTGAAATACATCCCACATTTTAGCTGACGGTCTGAAAAAGTAAGGTTATTTTATAATACCTAAATATTCATTGTAAAGTTCAATTGATTGAAAGCTTAACATTGACAAATAGGTATTATTCTCAAGAAAAAAAAAAGATCTGTCTATTCAAGCATTCAACTCATTTGAATGCTAATAACAAGAAAGAACATGTAAAACTGTCTATATTTATTTATATAATCAACCTGTGCGAAAACTGGGAACTTTGGACTGAGAACTCCTCTGGAAGTGGTGTCTTTTGAATTGGAATATTTTCTACTTTCTGATTCCCAAAATGGTCGTCGTATTTCTCATCAGATGTCTCGCTGTCTGAAGAGTGTTGAAATGATTCTATTGAATCACAGGAATCGTCTTCATAAGCAGGGTTTCTGTGTGCAACAACATCCATTTCATTTCCCAGTGAATTTAGAGATCTTGAAATGCCCCTTTCTGACATTCTGAGCCCTGATCCCTCGCGATATGGAGCAAAATCCATCTAAATCATGCAAGTAAATTAGAAAGGTATACATGCATCTTTTTAATATCAACTTCAGGGTACTTATGTGTACAATCAGACTGTTTTTTAAACGAAGTAATTTTGCTAATGACCAATGACAAGGCAAGCAAATTCATGAGTTCCATCTATATTGAAAAAAAAACTGTCAATGATGTCAAAAGGCCTTGATTACTAGTATAATTTAACTTTAAGAATAAAGTTGAAAAGTCGTAAGTTTTTATGTTGTTGCTTTTGGTAAAAAAAAATTTGTGATTTCACATTTTCAAAAGTTCCTTAATTGGAATTTTTTATCCATATCTGATTTACACCACTTCTTGAATATATCTTTGTACAATGCTCCTGAAGGTTCGCCTTCACTACTGTTAATATCTTAATGAGGAGTAGAGAAAGAGACTTGAAAGAGCATTTACTGGAACCTATGTACCTTTGTAAGGATTTTTATGAAGTGTCGGAATCCAATATAGAAATGGCAATTTAAATTCATTTTGGGTTCTGGAAATATTAAATATTTAAAATTAAAATACAATTTTGAAGAATTTTCTCCTTAGAAAAGGAGCTAAGGGTATGAGTTACGTGTAGTTCCAAATCATGACCCTGTACGATAGGATTGGATTCATTAATTAAGGGATCTATATCATGGAGATACCTTGCTTACAGATATCAAAACCCTTTTTCTGGTGAAAAAAGTTATCTTATTAGATATATGATGATAAAACGTCCTCCTGATGTGCAAATTACCAAAGGGGACATGGCGAAGAGTTTACATAATAAATATGAAAATAGTGTAGACTTATTGTAAAAAATGCTACACAAATCAAATATGCAAATTTTCTTTAATGTTCATCAATGCCGCATATGACGAAAGACACGTGTAGGATGTATATCACAATAAATTGACCTTTAATCTGTATATCGCACACTCGTGTTCAAAGATTTCCGTGACAACAAAATCCTACAAAAATTATATCGTGAGATTTTATAACGATCTGCAGAATCAGAGATCCATACATCAATAATGAAAAACTCTGATTCAAAAGGATCCGCTTACTAGCTTTTGGTGTAAAAGAACGATTCCCGGTGTCTATAGGCATCAATTTTACAAAAAAACTGGATGAATTTCTGACTTGGAATAAGTTTTCATTTCGAAGTTTTTTTTTCTGCTGGTGACTGATACGTTTTATGATCCCAAGTCATACCTCCGAGGTCAGGTCAACTAGTGATGGTTATTTTTTGTATTTTGAAAAAGATAATTTTTATAACAGGCGCTTTTACAAGAGATTTTACTAAGGGGGAATAAAATGCTCCTATCCACAATATCCTCTAAGAATACGTTCCGTTCTTTATTTGAAAAAATATAAATCATATTTTTGCACAAGTTCTTTCTTAGTCATGTTGAAATATCCAATGCGATTTGCAGAAAATGAAAATATTAAAATATTTTTGAAAACACTTTAAAAATTAGAATATATTTTATACCACACTAATTAGAGGATAAAACTTACACAATCTTTAAAAAATGTTTACAGAAAATCATAATTGTACTATCATTGGAATGAAAATTTAATGAAATTTTAAAAATAATGTGAATATGTTGATCTAGTGATATCATTAACATGTAAGGATTGCATACCTTATTTTTTGGATTGTTCGCACGGTCCCCAGAACATCACAGCTTGAAATGATCAGTTATGATAAATTTAATGATAAAGCTGATAGACAGGGACCAAGGAGCGGGACTTTATTTTTATGATTACGAAGAAGTGATGTGCCCCCATGATTAATCATATCATTGTGACCTAATTTACAGCTCGATAAAGCTCAGGTTATGATATTTGTTCCTCGTTATGTTGTTGCAGTAAATCCCCCTTTAATTACCTGAGTTAACCTGATAATATTATCAGTAAAACATTCCTTGGATTATCTTCTTTAAACAGAAATATTTGCTATTTGTCATACGCTGGGTATCAGTGTAATTATATAATCATATACATGCATGTCATATACATAATGTTTCATTCATATTCACGGGGGTAAGGGGTGGGCTTACTTTTGTTTATCAGCTTTCCACTGCACGTTATATAAATAACCACGAACTTCAATTTCGACCTGTGTCTAACATTTAATCTTCCTGTCTCTTCTTTGGCTCTCTCTAGTATTATCTCTCATAGTGTGGTACCTTGTACTTGATTGTTTTTAGGGCATTTGCATCTGCTCAGTTTGTAGTTCCATTTCCTAGATGTGTACTCTAGTCCCTGGGTAAGAGATTCTTAAAGAAATCAAATCATTATCCTTACATTTCTATTTTCATACTGTGTCTCTATCCATTTCTTTCTCTGACTAATCAATTTTATTACTGCTGCACATTCTTTTAGGGGATACACTAGCGAGAAAAGCTCCATATCTCACAAACACAACTTTTCCGAATTGAAATACCACCTTTCCGGGTTATTTCTAGCGCTCTCGAATCGCCCATTTGTTAATCACAGAGTAACCATTTTCATCTGTTTCTTCTGCTGCCATTTCTTCCGAAGGGAGTGCTCTAAATATTCTTCATCTGCCTTATTCTGAATCAAAGCATGTCTTGCTCCTTGTAGAGTGTTCAAATGCCTAGACAAAGTCTCAGAACCTGGCTTTCCTTCTGATCAAGCAAATCTGCTATCATGATGTTTAGAAAAATTTCGATTCAGTCCAAATAATTAATTGATGGCTACTCTTTTCAGCATCTGTAATAAGTTTTCTGTAATATCTACCACTGCAAGAAGGAATCAACACTTTTACTTTAGCTTCACATTTCCATCAGTATCTAATCTTACTTTGTGAACAGTCGTTCACAAAGTACATTTTTGAAAAGGTTGATTCTTGGTGTTGTGCTTAAACAGATGTCAAGAATGGATCCATTTCGCGCATTCATCTGAATTAAATTCTCCTCCATTTCCTGGCGCTAATGCTCCCCAAAATTCCAAACCATTTTATCATGAAATCAATTTAAAATAACTTTTTACTTTGTTCGTTATATAGACTAAGACTGCATATCTAAACAATGTATGTAAAATGTGTAAAAATCGGCAACCTTCACACGTTTTCATTTTTCATTTTTTGCACAAACTTTAAAGAGGGTGCATGTTTTGTTTAAGAAATAAGGTATCATTTTTTGAGTGTTATTGGGATGTAAAACGGGTTGTTTTTTAAAGCCCGAAGGGCTTTATGGAAGATTTGATCATGTGCCAACCCGTTTTACATCCCAATAACACTCAAAAAATGATACCTTATTACTTATATTTACATTTGTGACTTATTCATACTTTGAACTTGCCTGATTGTGACTTTTAACATGTGAAATGCATTATTTTTCAAACCCAACGGCATGTACGTAATCCACTGACCGCGCGTCGACCCTTTATGACGTCACAGAGAAATTACGTCGAACGTTTATCCATACGAACATCTATGACCTCTTGACCCCGTACCTGTATTTATACAGTTATAAAAACGCTTGCTTTCAGTAGTGTTATATAAAGAAAAACATTTGCAAATGTAAATATTTTGTTTTGGGTTTTTTTGTATTATTTCCAACAGCTTTTGATTATCTTTTTAATGTTTTAAATTGGAAACTATTTCTATTGCAACTTCAGTGACCACCATCCGTAATCTTCAACTTCATATCTTTAAAAAAAAAACGGTGCGCATTGCAAGTAGGGAAAATGGTATTCAGGCAAGGTCATTAAAAGGTTTTTCTATCTCAGGCATTTGCTAATTTCAGTTTATTGGGAAAATGTCTTATATAAAATACCTGTGCCGATCAAGCAAATGTTCAATTAACAAGACGGCAAAAACTATGCGTTAACTATATCTTTTGTTTAGTGTAACATTTTGGATTACTTCTATTTTTAGGCAGTAAGGATCACATTCCAGCTATTTGACTTATCCACTTCCAAGATTCATCATTTTTACCATCTGTTGAGAAATTGTGAACATTGAACTATGAACGTTGAACTAAAATTCAAATGATTATATTAATTCTTCACTGTTGTGTTGCAGGGTAACACCCTTTGTGTTGGCCGGGCCTTCCAATGTGTTATTGCCTTCCCTCTGTGTTGGCTGTAATCACTCATCTATTGATTTGTTGCTCTGCATTTATGCCACAATTAGATTTTCAAAACATATATTTGATTATTATCTAAGATAATAAATTTTATTGTTTATATGTTATCCTTTCAAACAAACTAATCTCTGCTAATTATAAAAACTGTATTCCAGTGTCTACGAGAAATGGGAACCATATCAGCAAAGTCGAAATTGACTCTCAAATTCCATATACTTAGTATTTTATAGTTGGACAAATCCTTCCCATTTAATTTCTTCTAGAATAATATTGTGACATTTATTCAAGTTATACTATATTTGTAAAGTATCATAAATGCAATACATTTTTTTCAGTGACAATTAAATGAACATAAAAAATATCCAAAGGCCAATTGGCCTTTGACATCCAAGAAAAAAAATTCTTGGTAAATAATGTACAATGTTCATGAATAAATGAACAATATTCATGAAAAAATGACTTTGATTAACAATAGAATTAATTTGAAACCTTCGTTCTCTCAGGTCTTGATAATAAATTAGTTATATAAATCTCATATCCTTGTTTTAAACTAATGTTGTTTTTAAACCATACTTTGTTAGTCCACTTGGTACATAAACATTTTTTAGCGTAGGTTTCGCAGATTTTGGACTCTGAAGGGTAAAGAGCTATATAATTTCAAAAGATGGACAAGGCAATAATCTGGCATAAAGTTCTAATGGTACTAACAATTTACACACGAAATGCTTTAAAATACATAAACAGATGAAAAATATATATAACAGTGAAAAGTAAACATCAAAATACTTTATCTACAACAAAAGTCAGTATCACAGATTGTATCATATTGAATTATGCTGATTAAAACAATACATCAGCGTTAGCGTAGTCTCCTTCTGATTCTCTATCCTCTGCGTCCCCGGATGGTTGAGCTGCATACGCATGCTCCGCAGGCCAATCCGACGCATTACCTACTGATATCCGGGCTTTTCTCTCATCTACATGTTTCTTTGTCTTTGGTTCTTCTTCTTCTTCATCTATTTCAGCCATGTGCTTCTCTTCTTTTCTTTGTTGCATAGAAAGTTTCTTCTTTCTCTCTAAAGCAGCGGCAGTTTTTAAAACTTCTGCAAATCCCACTTTACTGCTATCACCTGTTCCTTCATTTCGTGCTTTCATGCGTTCCTCAAGTCTAACTCTATTTGCTGCAGCGACCCATGCTGACTGTACTTTCTTTTTCTTAAGTAATGACGCTCTTTTTTGGATTTCTTGCTTCTGCTTACTTTGTGCAAGTGTAACAATTGTAAGCAAAGATTTCCTCTGGAATCGGTTTTTAAAGACTTTCTGCACAGCAGCCACTTTGTCTTCTGTTAAATCGTCTTGTTCTGATATTCCTCTAGTACTAGATCTATCTTGTTCTTGCATTGCTTTATTTAGCTTTGCAAAGTTCTTTGCAAAATTACGAGATAATGTTTTCCCATTGGCTGCTTTTCTTTGTCGTTGACCGATTTTTTTCCAGAGTTCTTTGCCCTTTGAAGGGCCGGTAGTTTCTATATCATCACTTATTGTAGTTTCTTGAGACATGACAGACATTGTATCAGAATTGTCCTGGGCCTGCATTTCTTTAACAAGCTGGAGACCTTCTTCTACTCCAATTTCTTTAGGCCCCTTGTCACTTCTTCGCATGGTATCAATTAATTTTCTTTTTAAGCGGATCTCCGTGGAAGCAGCTATGTGTATGAACGTAGAAAACCGATGGAAAAGCATGCAAACAAACTGAAGCAAAAGCATTATTCCAAATATAGCAGTGAAGGCAAAAGATATCGGTTCAATATAACCCTGTCCTTGGCGTCCGTTACTCACTGTACAGGGTAGTTTAATAGACAGGCTCTGGCTGGTGCTGGCATTGACCTCCGTTAGTACGTAAACTATAGTCACAAACAAGGCGTTCATCAAGAGGAAGGCAAGACATACTTTATTTCTCAGCTCAATTAGATCCCTTTGTACCTATTTTAGAATAAATGCATTATTAAGTCATTGTGATATTAATTAACTGTGTTTTTAACTTTAAGTTTGAATTTATACGCTGTATCTGTATGGAAAAGGTTATCAAGGTTATCATTAAAATGATATACTAGTATCAAATTTTATCATATATATGTAATTGTTTTAATCAGCTTTTGCTTCAGTGTTGAACAGAAAAAACATCCTTACTTGTTTTTCATGTTCTTTGTTTCCTTCTAAGGGTTTGAGGTACTGTGGAATAAATTCCTTCCAGAACTGAATCTCGTCATGAGATAAGATGCACTTGGCTCCCTCTTTCAAGGATGCGTCATGTATCCAGTAAGGATCTTTCAATTCATCACGTCTTTTGTCCTTTTCTTCCACGAATGCTGGGTTTGCTATAAATGATTTTGATAATATTAAACAAGTTCTTCAAGAAAATCAACCAAAAAGCACATGCATCAATTCTAGATATCTTACTTCTTTCTACTGCTCCTTCAAATATTCCATTTTGTTTTGAAAATGGAAGACTTTCTTCTTCCAGCTTCACATTAATAGCTGAACCAGAATCAATACGGCTGTGTGTTACTTCCGTCATGCGCGATTCAATATCATCTAACCTCTCCAAGATAGCCCTGAACCTCATGTCTTCTGTATGGGAGGCCGACGCATGAGGACAACAAACACACCTGTTTTCAACAGAAAGAAATTTTAAAAGACGCCATTTTATGTAATTTTTAAGATAATGACAACAAAAAATCTATATATAATCAAATATATCACTGTTGTGATTTTATATAAGGTAAAAGATACTAATTTATACAAATAGTTCGTATGAATTGATTCCACGCTGATCGCATAACTGTAAAGGTAATGCTTTTGATACAGATTACAAATAACCACCATAAATATTACATGACACACAAAATGAAACATGAAATATTTTAAAAGACTTTACCGTAGAAGATTCCCACAAGAAAACGTGTAATCTGATGTTCCAGCATTGTCTCCGACTCCGAGCTTGTTCAGCCAGGATTGTACTTTATTTTGCTGTGTCGGTTGGTTCCCCTGCTGGGGCGGAGGAGCGGCTACTTTTGTTTCTCTTGTTCCCCAGGATACAACGTGTAAATTTCCGAGAGAATAAATCATCAAAAGCATCGACATTGATGGAATGGAGAGAAAATAAAGGAATCCATGTAACACACAGAAAAATTCCTGAAAAGAGAACATAAGAAAATCTATCTGATCATTATTAAAATAAAATTAAGCCTTTTACACATCGATCATTAGGAATGGAGGAAGAATAATTTTGTTTATGAATTCTAAATGAGTTTCTTTTGTAGAATACTTAGACTTACAGTATAAAACATTTCATTATTATCGAGTAAAAATATCTTTTTATGAAATAACAAGATGTATCATTTACAGATAACAGTGATTTGTGTAGCCTTCACTTGCCTGTGGATGAAGGAGAGCAGAGACTACAAACACGCCAGCAACAAACAGAAGAAACAGTGTCGTCACAGAACAAAGTCCCGCACCTGCCGCCTCTACCAGCAATCCCACCAAGACAACCATCATCAACAGCGAGTAAATAGTGGACACAATGGCGGCGTATGTCAGCTGAAAAAAAAGTTATATGGGTATAATTGGGGAAAAAAAGCTTGAAACTCAATTTAGTTGTTCTTCAACAGCATATGAAATCGGTTAAATTGTTCTAAAGTGAAATAATTTTAAACCTGTACCTGAACGTTTGATTTCGCAACAAAGCAAAGGATAACCATTCCAATAACTGGGATAATATTGACTGTCATAGCAGCGAAAGGTGGAATGGATGGAAAGGCCATGGTGATCGCTCCAAGTATCATCAGAAAGATAGTTCCCGGTGTCAAAATAGAACAAACCATCAGAAAGGTCTGATACAAAATGTAAAGCTTTGAGATATCCTCATTCTTCCTCGTAACGTTCTTCCAGTCCATCAAAAGATCCATAATATTTGCCATGGTTGATGGCGACCATCTTCTTCGTTGATTGTAAAATTCGTTGAAACCCTCTGGTGCATACGTCAGAGCATCGCTGGCGGCTACATACTCCACTTTGTATCCTTGCTGTAAAAGAAGTGTACACAGCCAACGGTCCTCACCTGCAAGCGTAAAAATCATCATACAGAGAGAACGACAGAGAGTAAACCATACAAGCATTGTACATTGTCTTCAGAGTAAATAGTCCCTGACCTTGGTCATACTGCACATAATGCTGGGGTTCAGTTGGCGGGGTGGTGTATCTTCTCATGACGTTATCATCCATCACAGAGGAACCCCTAAACAGACTGAAACACCCGGGACTGCAGAGCACACAACCCATTATATTCTCTGCTGCCTTCTGCAGCCAGTGACTGATGGCATATTCAAACTGTTGATACCATACCATTGGTCCTAGCAATGAATTTGTTTACTACATTTATGTTTGTGAGAAATGGAAAAATAGTCTTTATTTAATAGTAATTTTATTATACTAAGGTTTTCACACCTGAGCCGATGGGGTGTATTCTACCACATGCTGCTCCGACTTTTGGATTCTTCTTCATTCGATCGACTAGTAACTGAACTGCTTTAGGCTGGAAATCTACATCCCCATCCAATGCCAACAAAAATGTGTTTTCTGCAATTATTCTACGCTGGGCCTTTGATTTCTTTGGGATATTCATTAGCTTGTGAGCAAGGAAGTAGTACATATACATGACCTGGAATTCAAAAATTGTGATTGTATGTTATATAATGGGATGGATGTAGGAGATATGTACCTATGAAGTAATACGATATTCGCATAAATCATTGGAAAAATAACTACAAGTATCCTTTGAATATGTATTCAGTCCTATTTCAACATGATCAAGTAGTACATGACTGTATATTCTACCTGGCTCCATCGCTTTCTGTGACGTATTTTTGCTTTGTCCTTAAGGTGTGCAATGAGTTTGTTCCCTCCAGGAAGCTGCCACTCTAAGCGTCCGCCATATGGGGTAGGGTATTTTACTGGTGGGGGAATTATCATGACTGTCTTGTGAACAGCACTGAAAATAAAATGATGCACAATACTTAAGTTTGAAATAGATTTAAACAAAATAAAAACAAACTTTGTAACTGTAAACAGTATCATAATTGAATTTTAAAGGCATCACTTCAATCTTGCATTTTGTGAAAAAAATAAAAGATTTCTTAATATAGGTTTCGGTGAATAAAATCTATAAAGTATTATAAATATATATGTCCAGCATGACTTATGACAAAATACGTGTCAAAATATCAATTGTTGTTTGAAGAATGCAAGTATCATACCTGGCGGCTATGTCGATGCAATTGACGAGAAGATGGACGAAATCATTGACTTGGTAGATAAAGTCTTCGTCAGTATGTGCTTGGAAGGCATCGTCAAAGAACACATGAGCTGTTTATAAAAAATATCAAAGTTTGAACATCAGGGATATTATTTTACACACGCTTTGCTTTAGGTGATCGATCGAAGAAATGCAATCATTGAGTAGTATGTGGAAATTATCACCTGTTGTACTAATATTTCTGTTTTTATTAATAATCCTCATAAGACAACGCTCTCTACACCGTTTTATTATTTCAATTGAAAAAGATATTTTCTTTTAATGGTTTAAATTGTTTTTCTTAACCTTCAAATTCGTAATAATCCGGGTCTTTGATTCCAAGAAACATCTGTAAATGACGCCTGGCACATTGGTCCTCGTCTTGTCTAAAAATCATAGACATAACAAATTAATAATTTATTTTTTATTAGTATTTTTGATTTTGATTTATTTAATATCATTGATATTTCAAGACCATCAAACTTCATGACATATCAGGTTCAACAACACAAGCCATATGCCTGACTACAAAACAATTTCAATTATATAATACTGTAGTTACCTGAATATCGATTTCAAAATTTGAATCATCTCAGTTTCTGACTCATGCCACATTGTCGCACAAAAGTATATCATCGGTGTATCGTCTTTTCTCAGAATTGACCAATCGATCTCTTGTTTCTCGTCTATATCGTCATTTTCTGGGATAGGAACCTTCTTCTCTGATTCCTATAAAAGCACCAAGCTTTATGAAGAATGCTTAATACTTAATAATACTTAATAATATCTAGTGATTATTTTGAGAAAGGAACTCTTACATTATGTTCTTCTGCTCTTTTAAACTCGTCGTCTGTTCGTCTTCTGTTAAGTAATAAGGACTGGTCTAACAAGACTCCATTGAATAATGGTTGTACAAATAACCTACAAAGTTAACGAAGTTAGGAAAGTTTGATTTTCTACAGAAACAATTTCCAATTGCACTTTTCAATTTAAGTTCCGTTCATAAAAATAAGGCACCTGTCCGTGGCGATGAGTCTTTCTTTGCTTGGTGACCACATGTGATTTGTAACGAGAAGAAAGGACAGATATCCAAGAGCTCCCGCGGCAATAACCACCCAATACTTTCCTATGATGTCAAAGAGAATTGTGGGATCTTGGTTCTTGTCCGCCCAAACTGGCATAGGTAATGGGCAATTTCCAATTGTTATTGATGCTGTTTCCGAGTAGAAACCAAGTATAATCCCTATAACAATAGGGGTTGATAAAACAACGGGCAGGGCAAAACACAATTTCTGTGCCACAATCTTACTTGCGGCTTTAGCTACTTTAAAGCATATAATATTGGACAATACGTTCGCCATCGATATCATGAAAGGAAAATAAGAGATACAGTCTTGTCCAAATGACCTTGTATCTGTTATTGTTGCATTGACGATTATTTTGAGTCTAGCTTCTTCTTCAGCCTTAAGAAAGAAGGCATCGATGCATGTCTGACCATCTTCACAAAATACTCCATACAGTAAGCTAGGCATTACAATTAATGTCATTATTATTTTCCACAAGTTGACAAGGAAACCAACTTTGACTCTGTGGCGTCTCATGTTTAACTTCAATCGCATCAGACCTGAGGAGTTCTCATCGGGATCACTGGAATTTTTGCTCTTGGATTTGGCTTGTTTGACATAATTTTCCCACCACGTTACTGATACCAGTATCGGAGACAAGGCTACAAGGACCATCATAGTAATTGTATGAGAGTCTGTTGTCTTATATGAATGGTACACATAATAAGTCCAAAGGCCGATACTAGCCAACTGAAATACAAAAGCTAGAGAGTTAATAGCACGAGCAATTCGAAGTCGACCTGCGTCTTTTTCTTCTATTTTCTTCAAAGTTCTTTCCGGATAAATTGTTTTTAGTAGAGCAGGTACCAAGCACACGCTTGAACAGAGAAGAGTTGCAGATATTGGCTCAAAGTTTGGTAGAACCACCAGAACAAATGTGCAGAGTCCCATGGAGTGCAGTGTCTCAATACACAACGCCTGTATAGACAAAATATGTTTATGAACATTTTTTCTTTTTACCAAAAATGTTTTCAAAATTTATATTCTTTAAAAAAAAACAAAGTTTCTACTTACTGCCAACAAAACTTTGCAATTCAGTTTCCGTGTTTTCTTGAAAAGAAGAATCATGATGTATTTGAAGACTATAAACACATACGGCGCTATGATGGCAATGAGAAGACTCCAAATCCACGTGATTTCCACGCTTGATAGCGGTCTGTCCCTCAAATATTTAAGAGTTTGCTCTGGATTTTTAAGTTCTCCATTGGGTGGAATGATGTTTGTTGTCATCAAAATAAAAGTGAATTTTGAAATCACCGACGTCACACAAACAAAAAAGAAAATTAATGCACAAAGCACCACTCTGTTAATGACGAAACAAGCGTTCCAACAGGCTAACTCAGATCCAGATATATTGTCGTCCGATGCCAAACGGAACACATCCCATTTATAATGTTTACTGGAAAAATAGACAGCATATGTAATATGATAAAAATAACAATAAATAAACATCATAGTCTTCAGGCACTAAAATCAAGATTTATTAAGTACTAGTAATTAAAAACAACTGAATTCACCAGAGTAGAAATGTTTGTTTAATTGTTCGTTTGTTTATGGAGAATTTTATTGAAGTATGTGAATGTTTGTTTGGTCATTGGTTTGATTTGGAAGAGATTTTCATTGAAGTAAAACATATTAAACAGTTGTTAGCGCCTCTTTTATTTAAATTATCTCATATTGATTTCAGATTTTAATTCTACAGACATTTTAATTTGTTTTATACGATCATAAAATTAGTGTCTGAGATGCCTTTTTATAAAAGGGTTAAATTTTCTTCAATGAGTGCAATCTAAAACAAAATACTACTACTTTTATAGACAAATAATATTAAGATAAAGATGAACGAGTTTTTTATCAATCACTGCTTTCTGTCAACATTATCTAATGAATCAAACGTTCAAAAGAACTTTTAATGTACATGATAGTATGAGTAGATTTGGTAGATAATTAAGCCAAAAGATAAACGTACGGTCCTGTATCTTTAATTTCTCTGTCAACGTCGACGTCATCGTTTGGATCCCTGGATTTGTAACTCGGTGGATCATCGTCAAAAACTTCGTCATCCTCGTTAGAATGTTCGTGGCTTGATGACGCGGTGGATTCCTCGTCCTCCGTGTAGGCAAGGTTTGTCAGTCCTCCATCACCGTTCTGCATTGTATTCATAGGGATTTGGACGCCGTCGTCTTCTTCGTCTGGGAGAGTAAGACCTCCAGGGTTAAAAAATCTTCTAGAGGGGTTCAGCTGCAACATATTGACAAGGATTTTTAATATTTGTGCTATTTTGAAAAAAACAATATTTGTTTTGATTTTCTTATGCATTAAAGTATATATGTAATAAAAATGTAGAAAGTTTTTAATGCATGAAATATTAATCCACTTTTCTGTTGTTGTTGTTGTTGTTTTAGTGCTGATGCCTTTAAGAAAGGCCTATCCGTATCACACCGTCACCTGATACTCTCAGTATTGCATTGTATAGAGAAGATGATTTTAAGATGGTCATTTTTAAGTTTTTAAATTAATTTCTATATTCACAGCTTGGAATATTGGAATGGCTACTTCACTGTTTTGTAGAATGCATGTTTTCCTTTTGTACATAATGCATCAAGCAAATAACAAAGATACAATTGAACTTTTCTAAAAGATTTGTCTTCATCTTTTGTTTACAACATCACGTAAGTACAATGTTTATGTACCTGTTTAAAATTTAGTTCAACTTCTCCCCCACTAATGATTCCTGATCGAGACATGTCTGTGTTTTACGAGCGTAATTTGACCATCTTATCATTCGGAGCTTTGAGCAGTGGCTACAATATCAATTTCAGAGGGCCATAAAATCATTATATTTACAAATACTTGAACTCCTTTTCTTCGCCCACTTTCTTAATATTTGTATCTGTCGAAAAGCTTTATGCTTCATATTTTAATTTTGTTATCAAAGCGCTAAAAACGAATACTTATTTCATATTTGAAAATGAAAATTTAACAATTAAATGTATCAACCTATGAGCATGAATTGCCAAAAAAAAAAAAAAAAAGATAATTTTGTTTTGTAAAAGAAATTTTGAATTTGAAATTCATTTGAAATATTTTTCAGATAAAGGGATTTATTTCAGACAATTCCCCTGAATTGACAATGTTAGTGAGATTCTTACCTTTGTTGAATATTTAAACATTTCACGGCCACGTGATCAGGATTGCTTCATAGCAAATAGAATACATTTGTGGAGAACATTTTCTTCCCCTCTATAGACAGACTGTTAATGCATTTGATACTCTATGTGTATGTATGCCTGTTTGTAGACTTTATGTACTACTACCCCTACGCGACAGAATGACATATTTATAACTTTCAAACAACCTCCTACCCTTTAAGTAAACTATGCGCCAGATTTATTGGTTAGTTTATAAGATATAGCACATAATATCTGTAATCATGGGGTAGAAATAAACCTTAACGCTTGACATATTCACCGTTATAGGGACATATTCTTTATCCTTAAGTTTCAATTCAAAGTTCTAAAGTATATTTTTATTAAACATTAACTGGAAACTTATAAAGAACAGTTCACATAAAGTCATTTTCCAAATTTTCAATGAAATCTTATATTTTAAAAGAAGTAGCAACTGTCATCTAATTCAGATAATTTAAAATAAGATGGTTTTTAAAAATGTCAATTGATTTTAACACAGATGATGCATAGTAGTTATTTCAGTACTGAAATCCATATTAAAACACTGATCCTTCCATAAAGTTATGGTTTTCCTAAATTTACCCAAGAAAATTCTGTATAAATTTGTTAGAGTAAATGTTCCACAAGAAAAAGTGGATTCCTGTGAACAAAACTTTATGAATACCTTTTACTCATATTTTTTTTTACCTTTTTAAGATATAATTTAATATTCACTACTATCTTTTGACGTATGCAATTACATAGATACGAGGGTTGTTCGAAAAGTTCGTGGTCGATGTCAATCTTCGTTATGTTACTCACTAGGAAGTTAAATTAAGCACATTATAATATGTAAAAAAATTTGTTTTGTTGATATGTGAAGTTTCATTCCATTCGATTGAACAGAAATCAATTCACTTCATTTTAGAATCATCATTTTTTTACCCGCGGAGCACATTTAACGGCAATGTAACGTCAAAACATAGCGTCGAGAATTTCTAAAAATACTATCCCTATACAATTCCCACAGAATACTCTAATGTTCATTTATTAAATTTTGTCTCTAATTCTTTAAATTTATTTTTTTTGGTTAAGAATTATTCTAGATGTATAATTTTCTTTGTTAAAATTTTAATTTATTTTATTACTTAACTATGCTTTCACAGGATAAGCAACTCTGAAGTGCCTATGTCTTTCCTAGACGTTCCAACTTTTTAATGTTTTGTTCAGATTTTGTTCAGATTTTTACAGTTAAACAGTTTCTTCACAGATCATCCTCATCCGATACTCAAATACTACCTGTCCTATTTTACACACATGCACATTTCGCTTGTGGCATATTTTCTTGATTCCCTCAACATTTTAGAGTTTATTCAGGATTTTTCTTGAGTAAAGCACAAAATTGCATCGTTATCTGCTAATCCGTGACGTTTTAAAACGTCATCGTTTTTTCGTTTTCAATAAGGACTACCTATCTTCTCAAGTTGATTTTTTTTCAACAAAACAAAATATAAAACCATAATTGTTTTTCGTTTTTGCTCCATTTTACAGAGAATGTGACTACAGACATTATTTACTGTATTGTCTGTAACTTACTAAATTTTGACCTGCTCCACGATCCGAGTTTTGCATTTTTAAATCCTGGATAAATTTTGGATTAATATTGTGAAAGAAATTGATACAAATCATTTGGATTTATTGTTAAAATATTTCTTCCAAATTTGGATAACATATGACGTCAAATAAAAAAGACATGGCAGTTGTCCACGAACTTTTCGAACAATCCTCGTAGCATCTTATTTACTATATTCGCTGATGTTCAAAATCACTATTTTGGAAAAAAGAAAGCCTATGTAGGATTAGGAATTGAATCTGTAAGAGATTGTGAAATCTGGTGACATTTCAGAGATACATTGAGTATTTCAGTGTCTACTTTGCAATGTGTTGTACAAGATATTAACAGATTAAAGGAGGAATGAAGTCAAGGAAGAGATTGTATGCCTAGTAAAATAATATTCAAATAACAAGATGGCTTGAATATTTCCTTAAAAAAAAATAACACTAAGGATAGAAAAACCGAGTCCCATTCTTAGCCCTGTCGCCTCTTTTTCTCTGCCTTATTCTTTTCCATTGTCAATATTTCGTCTCGTATGAATCAGTATTTGACAGTAAAATACTCCATTTTTCAGAAGTACATGTATTGCTGGTTTGTTAATAAATATCTACAGTAAGGAAAGGCTTACTTTTTCAAAATCACTCAATTTGTACATTAGCAGTCAAGCGGCAATACACAAAGGAAACGGTAAGTTATTCATCAATAGCCATATAAAATAAGAAAGTGGCTAGTATTGTCATTCGAAAAAAAAATCCATATTCTATATATTTATTTTTTAATTTGGGGAAAATCCTTGAAATATTTCTCAGTAACATCTGTTAACACAACATTTATATGACCCTTTAAGCATAAATGAAGATAAAAGTCCTTCTTTTGTAAAAAGTAACAATAATTGTTAATTTGTTGAATGTTTTGTGAAAGATATCATTAAATTATTAGTATCGTAAAGGCTGTAGAATGATTAAACCATTACAACTATCAAACTTTGAGAGCAAGTCAATACGAATTATACTTGTCAAAGAGTGTTGTGCACAGAATAAAACATTATTTATACTTACTTTATTTTTTATATAAAAAATTAATACAACCATGAGACATAAAGCTGTAATAATCCATTACAGAGATAAAATACCTTTGTTGACAATAAATGATGCCAAGAGATGATAAGAAATGCCTTATCGGTAAAACAGCACATGAGTAAAGTGTGATTATTCTTTTTTTGAAAAGACTGGCCATACCATTTGTCCAGTTTTCAGGGGTTTTTTTTAATTATCTTGGTATACCCGGTTATCTTCGGGCATATTAATTTCTTTCTTAATATTCTATAGAAAAATTTTTTAAAAAATAATCCAATAAATATTTAATACATATTTATTCTTATTGCTTTAAAATTTAATCATGAACTATATTGTTTAAAATTTATCCATAACGGATGCTTTTTTAATTTGACAACTAATAAAATCAGTTTTTCTGTCCTACTAGAGACATTTTTCACAAGTTCTACTATTAACTTTGAACCATGCCAATTAAATGAATTTAATATTGTGGAATGCTTTGTACATTAATTATTATGATGACCGGTATTTACTATCTTGGATTCCAATTATGATTCAAGTCAATAGAGGCTCTGTCATCATATTCTAGTTTTGGCCTTATCATCAGAATATGTAAACTGAAAGTCATGAACATTACTTAACCTTTCTTAAATAGAAAATTTTCAAAGTTAACTTTTAGCTAAATTCAAGCATATTATTTTGAACTTGACTTCTTACAGACTTATTCTGAAATAATACGACGATCTTAGCTCTCCCAGCTACAGAAGTTATGTCTTAGATATAATGACTATCATGCCGTTCTGATGAAAACGTTTTGTAATCTCATGTGATTTCTGAGAAAGATCTAAAAGAAACCACCCAATATTGGTCATAATTGTCTATCGATTCCTAAATGGAAATGACTATTTCCTTTACCAAACCAATTTTGAACCACCTTTTTACAAGTATCATTCTTAGTTGAATATTTAGTTGAGATTGGTTCAAATTTTCTTCAGAAAAAGGTATTCTGGAGCCTTTCGCTTAGATCAGCTAAGGTTTTTTAACGATTTGCAGAAAGTATCAACTTAAAAACAAGATGGCTAGCGTTGATTTTCTTTACATTTCCTTACACAATTGTACTACATATTTACTATTTTTATGAGTACATTGTCTCATAAACTAACCTGAGTCCCAGCGTGTCTTCCTAGGGAACAACAAATACATTGATTTTTTTTTTTTTACAATCAGTCCTTTTTGGAATAAAAGCTCTTCTGTAGAGAGGAGATAATACTATTTAGAGATAACCTTTTGCCATTGTCAAGAACAGAGACATAGCATGGCGTATTGATAAAAAATATCGATTTTGGGTTTGATTATCTAACAATATCGTGCAGTAGGGGAATGGGGAAGTAAAAAAGTTGTCACTTTATAAAGTAATTTATACTTGATAAAAAACATGTTCGTGATATCAAAAAACTAGAGCTCTTAACTTATTACTAAGGAAGTAAAATAAAAATGTTCACCTTAACACGTATCCTTGCCTACCGCCACTACTCTTCACATAACGAATATTTGATAATACTTGCTAAGAATGATAGATAATTTCTTCCTTATAATTTATTTAAGATATCTTTTTCAAAACAGATGCAAAATATTATGTTGTTGTGCATTGATAAATAAGATATGTTGTATTGAATCCTCTGTCTAAAAAATAGTAAACGGGTATTCTCAAATGAACACCTTCACTTTTTTTCTATTTTGTCTATCTTAATTAAATAATAATATGAAAATGACATGCCAGATTAAATCAGTAGGTCTACGACTTTGAGATGATAAGTATGAAAGCTTTTTATAACTGATGTACCATGAATGGAGATATCAAAGTCTGCTGAAGAGTTTGAATGATCCTGTTTTGTAATGTTTAATGGATTTTTGAGCTTAAATACTGTTAATTCCCATAGGTACCAATTGCACCCCGTTATTATCAGACATATTTTTGTATTCATATGAAGCAGAATTTGTGCAAAATCTTATGCGTGAAAATAAGAGAACACTTGTTGTGACCTTCAACTCGACATTTAAATATATCGACGACGTATTGTCAATTAACAATGGTAATTTCCATTCTAATGTCGATACGATATATCCTGGTCTGGTTAGGATAAAAGATACCACAGAGTCTGACACATCTGTTTCATATTTTACTCCAAAAATACTTAAATGGTAATCTAACAATCGAGCTCTATGATAAACGTCATGACTTTAACTTTTCCATCGTCTTCCCTTACTTATGCAGCAATATACCTTCATCACCTACATACGGAGTTTATATATCTCAGTTGATCCGATACACAAGAGTATGCTCTATGTATGAACAATTTCTAAAACGCAGGAAATTATTGACAAACAAGTTGATGAAACAAGAATTTCAAAGTCATAATTTTGCAAGTTCTATGGTCGATACAATGACGTAGTCAGCAAATACACTTTATCATTGAGTCAAATGCTGACTGACAATTTTCATACTAATTGTGAATCCATTATTTATACACTGAATTGACGACGGATTTTTCCTTTATAACCCGACCATCACAAGGAGCACACGGTGGGTGTGACCGGTCAGCAGGGAATGCTCACTCCTCCATGGCACCTGATCCCACCTCTAATATTTTGGAGGACCATGTTTGCCTTGCTTCTATTTTGTATTGATTTATGGACTTTTGATCTTGAATACTGTTCGTTATCTCCATATGTTCCCCCATATATTTAATGTAATTATGCTTTATGCTACATCTTTATTTAAGGCTTGTTTAAAGTTAGTTATGATTTGTTTATTTTTTAAAAAGTTTGAACCTATGAATAATTTATAATTTAAATGTATTTCAGAATGAATATATTTAAAAATTAAATTTTACCAAATATGTAATAAGTGTAGAAAATAAGATCTTTTGTTTAAAAAATGTCAAATTATTATATAGCACGGGAATAGAAGAATACATTGATTAATTAACAAAAACTGATCAATTGAATTAGACAGCCATCATTATATCAAACATTTTTGTTTTTAAAAAAAGCACTACCGTTTTATTGTATCAGAACTGTAACTCAATACCAACAGTAATATTTTACTCATAATGTATGTAAGCATATGCTTAAGAATATGTTCAGCTTTTATCTTAAAGCAGATTATAGCCTACCTTTCATTAAATTCTTTTGTTCTTTGCCTACACCCGATTCCCACTTCGCCAACACTGATTTACCTGAGTTTTACCTAGTGTAATTTTTCAAAAGGTTTGCGAGGTGGAAAGACACAATTATGAGTAATAACAAGACTGTAAAAATTGGAGGAACTTCTTCTTTTAGTTGCGAGATAATTTCTTCAAAACGTTTGCCCAAAACATGATTTTAATTCAAGGGAATAAAAAAAAGCATTTAAAAAATGCCGAGCTAAGGTAACTCAGGTGACCGATGAAATATATGGAGATAATGTATTCATGATCAAAAATCCATTAAGCAATACAAAATTGGAGCAGAACAAACACGGATCTCCAAAAAATCAGAGGTGGGATCAAGTGAAAGTGAGGAGTAAGCATCCCTCACACCCGCCTGTGCTTCTAAATCTTGTCTTGATCGGGTAAAAGGTAGACAATTCAGTGTGTATATAATGGCTTAACAATCAGTACGAAAAAAAAACAGTCATCATTTGACTTAAGGATAAACTGTATGTGCTCACAAGGCCATTGTATTGGCTATAGAATTTAAACGAAATTAGTGATATTCTTGTTTCATCAACTTGTTTGTCACTAATTTACCTCGTTTTAGAAATTGTTCATACGTAGAGCATGCTCTAGTGTTTCGAACCAACTGGGAGATATAAACCCCGTATGTAGATGATGACGGTATATTGCTGCGTAAGTAAGAGAGGTTGATGATTGAAAACTTAAAGTGATTACGTTTTTCATGAGGTTTGGTTGTTAGATTTCCATCAACGTCTTTTTTTCAGGTATAATATCTAAATATAAAACAGATGTGTCGATGTGACCCACATATGCTCTTTTTAATATGAATTTTCAAACGGGCTGCTTCATAAATAAAGCAAGTACATACATATATCATATTGAAAAATATTCATATTCTCAAGCAATAGGAAAATTTGAACTACTTTTGGATATTTGCCATATATATATAACAGCTATACCTTATCGATATTTTCTCTATAAATTTTTTAAGATTACTCAGTATTTTTTATCGCTCAATCAATCTTAAATTCAATTTTCCGTGCTCGTGATGTTCCTAAGCTGAAGGGATTTTTTTATCTTTAAATATGTTTAAACATTTCTTTCCTAGTTTTTTTTTTATCGTACCCCTGCAAACTTCTACCAATTCTACACTTCGTGCAGTTTATATTAAGTAAACTGTCTACACTGAGTTGCTACCATGTTTTTTATGCTATTTCATGATGCTTTGGTGTTATAAATTGGTCATTTTATACACGCTATTTAGAAATGGATGTGATTTACAACCTTTACGAGATTGGCCCACGCTTTCAATATTGTTTGATGTCTATGGAAATTTGAATAGATAATGTTACCAGTAAATAACTTTCTATCGAAAATTATAAATTTTAACTCAAGCATCCATAACATTTTTTTAGTTGTAGCCAAAATAATTTTTATTTTGTGTATTTTCGTAATATGCATCTTTTTTTTATTTTGCAAAAAGAATTTCATATACTTTAATCATAATTGTTTTGAGAAAGAGGTCGACATCAATTAATCATTAAGAGAACATTTTTTATAACAAATATTTGGCCATGAACTTCAGTTCTTCAAATTGATGAAAATTGTTAATTTTTAGTAAATTTTCTGGTAAAAAGTTTTATTATGACAAAGATTAGAGTACATATATCTGTTAACTTACATCAGAATAAGGAAGGCCAAAGCGCGCCATTTCCTTGTCTTATCACACGTCTTCAAATGCACCCGCTATCAATAATCTGCACATTTTTTGGTGTTTATCGATTTCAAAGCTGCAATAGTTTTGTGCACGTGGTTCGATATCTGCGTTGCCTGACCACCGATGATAAAGTAAGTTGTCCCACTAAGAAACGCTATAATTCTGACCCTCGAGCAATAATGCAGGCAGACGTTATCATTTAGTGTATTCGTTATCTAGTGTTTTAAATAATACCGTCAATGTTACGTAAATTGTCAAATTATGATTTAACACTTTATTACTTTCACTATAAAGCAAACATTCGAAGTTTTTGATTATTTTGGTAGATTTAAGATCTTCCATTACAATAGATAAATGTTTATGACTAACACATAAGGTGCGTCTGTCACCTTACAAGGGAATAGATAGGATATATATGATTAGCCCTCATTGAGAATTTGAATAATATCCGATACATGTACATGTACGCATACAATGGTACAGAGATGATTTGTTTCAAATCTTCAACCTTAAGAATATCCTTATAAGGACTGTAAATTTAAAAAGTGAAGATTGCATATTACTTCTGTAGTCTCTAATACAAGTCAGATTACAAAATACAAAACATAACTTGTTCTGAATCCATTTATTTGGTTTCTTTGTATTCAATCAAATTCCAAAAACAGTTTAACTAATACAGAAAAGAAATATCAAACAGGAAGTTATTTGAAAACAGAATTCAAAAGTAGTCCATAGCCTTCTTGTCTAAAAATATCGCTCCTGTATTTTGTTCCTGGAAATCCACCCTTCCGATAACGGTTAATTTCGATTTGTCATACTATTTGGAATTTATATTGATTTTAAAATTACACGGCAAATAAGGGTTGCATTATCAGTACTAGCAGAACACTCATATGTGCACTTGCAAAATGATTTAGAGATCGAGATATTAGATTGTTATACGACAGGAGGTAGTAAGTACAAAAATTACAGCGACAGTTTTTGTGTTGACTTTAACCCTATAAATTCAGTGAACACCATATTACACGAGTGTTCATCATCACATTAAGGTTTTTGCATGCCTCTTGCATGCATTCCGTGTTATATTTAACAAGAATAGATATGGGTTACTATTCATTTAATATGTTTAACAGTGTTTATAATGACTTTAATTAAAAAAAACTGCACTGTCTAACTATGGAATTGGTGTAAATTTCGTGAGTTCGTAGCATTACGGTCACCCAGTCTCCTAACAAACAGTACACATACCTGTGTTCGCAAAACCAACATTAACCTTGGTCTACACACGTGCGATGGAGCTGTCAAACGCATCCAGCGAGCTCGGAGAAACACATTTTGTTTTGCCGAGAAGTTACGATGGCAGACAAAACTTTTCTTTTCTTAATTAGATCATATGAATACGTATTCTGATTAATACAAATTATACAATCCCTGTTGAACTATAGTTTGTTCTATTATTTGCATCTGCAACAACTTGTGTTTAAAATGGCCGGGTTGGAAAATCAGGACCGGGTCATGCCTTTTTTGTTTTGAAAATTACTTATACTAATGTAATCGACTTACATAATTCAAGTTCTATATAAAATGGTATGCTGAACTTCAATACGAACTTCTCGTTTTGCTACACATGTTAACCCTACAGTACCAAGTGTACACACGAGAACACCATAAAATTACAACGGACTATAAACATGTAGTTGATTTATCAATTTATCGGTGATCAAGAATGACCTCATTCTCTGTTATCAAACATGTAAAAAAAAAAAAAAGGCTGAGGAGGGAGCGAGCGTAGGAATATTGATATTTTTTATTTGCATTTCGGGGGGAAAGTGATTTTCTAATAGTATTTTGACGTTGTTTTTGATTGTATGACATACACAACTTTACTCTTATCATTAACAATAATGTTGTATCTACTTATCATGACGGAACTATTTTGGTCGGACCAATTTGTGTGAGCCGCCGCTGAATACAGTAATATATCTTGCACTAATAGTATGCACTGATCGAATATATTAAAAACTGGACTCATTACAACTCCTCAAAGAACATGATTTTATTTAAAATTATTCGCTGGTCATTGAATTCTTGTATTAACTAACAAGAATTGTATATAAGCACTATAAATATAGTTAATAGATACATCACGAATTACCCCCTGTCTATACAGTAGTGTTACAGTACAAAACATGTTAG
The DNA here is from genome assembly GCF_032062105.1 of Saccostrea cuccullata. Classification (NCBI taxonomy): domain Eukaryota; kingdom Metazoa; phylum Mollusca; class Bivalvia; order Ostreida; family Ostreidae; genus Saccostrea; species Saccostrea cuccullata. Next base: position 803,147 of record NW_026938868.1, on the reverse strand, counting down.
GGCATGTGTGTTTGGGTGAAATTGAAACTCGATGTTTGGAATTTTTATTCCACAGATGCCAAGACACTTAGTGCCAAGTCATTTTGTCCTAAAAGCAAAGGAAAAAATCAAATAAAAACAAGGATATCACAAAAATTCTGCATATGTTAATGATTGTGGATACGTTTCATGCGATTATATTTTATCAGTTTGTTGAAGGTTATGGTAAAGAGACTTCTTTCTGATCATGCTTAATTCTAATGTATTAGCATGGTATCCTTCAATAAAATAAAATCAGATTTATCGCTGGTGTATCAACTTATCTAAAGAAGGACATCACGCCGCGATTTATGGTCAAATAACAAATAAAGGGGTGGGTGGATAAAAATGTAACATTTCTTGTTTGGAGCCTTCGCTACATGACGAGACCTTCTTTAGAAGTGTTATCACAACTTATGTTATAAATTATTCAAAGGGTAGTTATAATACGTTTACCGGTATTAGAACAGATAGGATGATATCTTACACTCTTTCTTCATACAAAAAAATGAAGATAATATGAAATAAGTAATGTGTTTCAGTGTAAGGTGTGTAAAAAAATTGTTATGCTAAGATACACCCAGATCGAATCTTTGTTCGTGGTTTATAATATTTAACAAATTAAATAAATAAATAAAAATAAATAAAAAGATGAAGTAATTGACTGTACGATTCTCATACAGATTTGAGACGACTTTCACTGTCATTTTTTTTTACGTAAACTGCATGTTTGATTCCAAACATTCAGTTTAGATATGATATAATTATAATGTCCTTTCCAATACTTTTTGATGCCTGGTTTTTGGACATATATTGACAACATGTTAAAAGGATTGTACACAAGTTCCAAAATTTTAGATAGTTCTCTTCCATACATAAAATATCAAAAGTCATACAATACATATAATATGCCTGGTTGTTGAATATAATTTAACGAAAAATAGTAGAAATTCCTAAAGTGTAAACAGTGGATAATGAAATGATAAAATCTTGATCTGTCTTTTCTTTTACAAGATTTTGTAAAGTGCGTAGTGTATAACTCGTAACAAAATCTCTACATGTATACTAAATACTGGATATTATCTTATTTGTTTCAGTGACAAATCAAACCATAAATATGTAAAACAATTATTAATTTTTATTTATTAACGTATTTTTTTTCATAGAATTGATCACGTTTCATCCGCATGCTTAACAAATGTTAAGAGCACTAGCAAACAGGAAGAATTTTTTAGTAGAATATGGCCATCTTATTTCTTTGAAAAATGTATTTCTTTCTGGAAATCCGATCAATTTTAATTGGCGTTAGTTGATACAAGATTTCATTTTGAAAAAAATAATAATTAAGAAACAATTTTTTAAAAAGTGGGAGAACAATGCACCAGAAAATTCCCTTGGTTTTCATTTGACATGCATGTAAGAATTCAATTGCGATTATGAAACTGTTGTAAATAACGTATGCAATTTATTAGTGCAACTCATAGACACTTGGCATTACATATACTAGTATTTCTTATGAATAAAACATAATTCCATTCCTAATAATCAGGTATGGGTTATTTTCTTTAATAAGAAAATTATGTAACGTCAAGTGTCTTTGGTGCAAGTATAAAAGGTAGAAATAATGTAACATATTACTGGTTTTGTTGTTGTTGAAGACTCTACAACTAAATAGAGGTATTTGTAAAAGTAGCATCACATTATATACAATACATTCAATTGTGCTGAAACAATTTCATTAAGCAACTTTTAAATCTCCGATTAGTTTAATACCAAATAATGATAGCATTTTTGAAAAATACTTGTCAAATTCCGTACTACTAATCACCGTCTACCAGTTGAGCTGGGAAGATGGACTGGTATACCATTAAATGAAAGATTATGTACACTCTGTGATGCAAAACATGTTGCCGATGAATTTCATTTCATACTTGAATGTAATGCAATGTCAAAAATCAGGAAAAAATATATTAATGAGTACTACTATACTAGACCTAATATTCTGAAATTTTCTCAACTGATGACAAAACAAGATGCTATGTCGCTTAAAAAACTTTGTATGTTTATATCAAAAATATACGATTTAGTCTGTCCTCCATAATTTCTTCCCCTTATTTATTTCATTATTACATGTTTTATTTATTTATTTATTTTTTCTTCATTTTCTTTTTCCATTTTTCTCCCATCTCATTTTCTGATTGTGTATATCATATACTTATACCTCTGACCTGATTATATATATTATATATACATGTTGTAAATATTTATCTTTGTCCTCATGTACCATGTATTTAATATGGTGTTGAGCGAATAAATGAACTTGAACTTGAACTTGAACTTGAAAAGGGTGTTCCTCAGTGTCGGGACCTGTGAAAACACATATTTGACAATTTAACACGGTATAACTAAGCCTTTTCCTCAAAGGCTTTGTTATGTTTTTCATAAAACAAAAAACCCTAATATGTTTGTCTAAAATAAGGGTGGATTTATTATGACCTATCGATAGGGATGCTTGCGCCTCCAAGGCAAATGATCCCACCTCTGGTGTTTTTAGAGGTCGGCGTTTCTTCAGTTCCTCAGTTGTATTGTATCAATAGATTTCTTAGCTTGGTTACTGTTTTTTATTTCCATATTTCATATCTCTGCGAAATTAAAATTCTTTCTAGGTAAGCTTAAATGATAATTAAAGTCCAGGTTTTTTTTTTTACATCATTGACACCTGGGTTTTTTTTTTTCAATAAAAATGGAACTCGTATATTAACTAACCTTGTCATTGGTCATTTGCAAAATTGTTTTGTTAAAAAAAATATTCTGATTGTACACACAATATTCCTAATTAGACATTTAAAAGATGCTTGAATTTCTGATTGACAATATCTTTGTTGTTAGACCTGGTTTTTCAACAATCTATTCGAATTCCCATGGATACCAATTGCGCCCCGTTATTACCAGACCTATTAAATTTTTCGTATTCATATGAAGCAGAATTTGTGCAAAATCTTATGCGTGAAAAGAAGAAAACACTTGTTGTGGTCTTCAACTCGACATTTAGATATATCGACGACGTATTGTCAATTAACAATGGTAATTTCCATTCTTATGTCGATACGATATATCCTGGTCAGGTTAGGATAAAAGATACCACAGAGTCTGACATCTGTTTCATATATGGATATTTTACTTCAAAAAGACTTTTATGGTAATCTAATGGTAATCATACAACCAAGCTTTTGATAAACGTGATGACTTTAACTTTTCTGTTGTCAACTTCCCTTACTTATGCAACAATATACTATAGTACCTTCGTAACCTGCATATGGGGTTTATATGTCTCACTTGATTCGATACACAAGAGCATGCTCTACGCATGGACAATTTCTAAAACGCAGTAAATTATTGAAAAACAAGTTGATGATTTTTCATACTAATTGTTAGTCAATTATACACTGAATTGAAGATTTTTTTTTGTTATTTCCCGATCATGACAAGGAGCACACGGTGGGTGTGACCGGTTGTCAGGGGATGCTCACTCCTTCATGGCACTGGATCCCACCTTTGATGTTTTGGAGGTCCGTGTTTCCTCGGCTCCTAATTTTTATTGTTTTATGTGCTTATGATCTTGAAAACTTTTGTTATCTACATATGTTTCATGCATACATATATGTAAAGATTTTAAGTAAAATGCAAAGAATATTCAATGTACAATTAAAACATCAAATGTAAAAGTGTAAAAGTTACCTAAAACTTAAAAAAAATCTTCACAAAAAGTTGAACATTGATAATTAATCTTCTAACCCTTAAACCTGAAGGGTAGGTATTGCAGGTAAATTCAATTTATTTTTCTAGATCTATCAATCACGATTGGTGACGAACAATTGTTGCTCTGAATAAAAATAAAATGCAAGTAAGTTAAATTGCTGAACATTTTCTGACTATCTTTTGTTTTCTCGTGCGATCTCTTAACTCTACTCCCTCAAAAAATCCTATAAAATTAATTTCATAAATCAGGTAAATCATGTAAATAAGATATTCTATTGATACAAACTCTCTCTCTCTCTCTCTCTCTCTCTCTCTCTCTCTCTCTCTCTCTCTCTCTCTCTCTCTCTCTCTCTCTCTCTCTGTGATTATATTTTTGATATAATAAAACATATGGTCTAGATAGCAACTTTCAGAGGCTAGCAGTAGAAGAGGTCAGGTTGCTGAAGTATTGCTTCAAGGAAAAAGATCCCGGGCACTTGACTTTACATAGTTTTCACATAATAAAATCTCTTACCTAATAATTGAGTATGGGATTATATAATTTAAAATAAGAGGAAAAAGCCTGTTTACGCTGATTTAATGAAGGATGAATAAGGAAACTTCATAAAAACGTACTTTTAACAGGTACTCCACTTTATTTCCTGGCATTGCGGAAAAAAAGTTTTAATTTCAGGAAATATAAATTCATTGCAAAACATATGATAATAAGAATATCACGATTTATTTTTCACTCATTTAAAAATGAATCTTTTTGGAATATTATGGATATCGGTATTTTTTGTGGTTCCTCATAAGGTATTAAAGACAAAATGCCCTCGATATTGTAAGTGTTTCACAAACCACACAACAATCTGTGAAGGACATCACAAAAAGCTACAGTATATTCCTCCTCTGCCCGAGGACACCACCACTCTTCTGTTCAAAGAGAATTATCTGAGGACTTTAGAGCCGGTGACGTCTTTATGAATATCTCGTCCTTACATCTAACAAAGCTCGTTTTAATAAGAAATGCAATCCACAAAGTCGATAAATGTGCCTTCGAACTGCTTCCACGTCTCCAAATCTTAGACCTGTGTGAAAACGGGGGACCCCACAGAATTAATCTAAAAACTGTATTCTATGGATTACAAACTAGTCCAATACAAGAAATCTACTTAGTACAAGTGAATATTTATAACGTACATGAAGAGGATGTAGAGTATTTGAGGAATACAAGTTTGAAATTCATTTCTCTGGATGGCAATAAATTAAAAAGTTTTAATGGTTTCCTATTTTCCCATCTTACGAAGTTGCAGGGAGTTTCTCTTGAAAATAACAGAATTAAAGAGGTTCATTTTAATAGAACTTTTCGTTATCTTAAAACATTAGTTTTAAAGAAGAATAAAATACCAGACGTGCCAGTATTCTGTTGTGATTTTGAATACAAACAATCGTGTGTTCCAAACCTTGAGTCCCTTGATCTAAGCTTTAACCTTTTGATTGTTGTAAAAAGTCGGCAGTTTCGTGGACAATGCTTACCTAACCTCAAATCATTGAAACTTGGGCACAACAAAATTAAGACTTTGGGAGCCAATCTTATAAACCGTTTACCGTCTCTTTTAAATCTGTCAATCGATTCTCTAGACCTTCATGTTACTGTTGCTGTTTCTGTTTTTAATAGTACATCCCTGCGTAGTGTGACCTTGGCCAATAATGTAAACTTTTTCACAGACAATGAAGATTCGCTTTTATTTTACTATTGTCCAAACCTTGAAGAACTAGATCTCACCAGCGTAAACCTTTATGTGAGAAGTAAGACAAATAAAAAGATTTTCAATTTATTAAAGCCACTCAGGAAGATTCAGACAATGCTGTTAGATTGGACATCTTTATCCACATTTCCGAGTGGTCTGTTTTCATGGCTGCCAGAATTGGCTCATCTCTCTTTACAAAATTGCAAGTTTCACCAAGCTCATCTGCATGCATTCGCTAAAGCAAGAATAAAGAGATTACAGTTAGATGGTAATCTCATTTCTACGATCAACGATACGTCATTACCATCATATGCCGAAAATATTGGCCTTAGAAATAATCCTTTCCAGTGTAATTGTGATCTGGAATGGTTTCGGAACTGGATTATAAAAAATCATCAAAAGCTTATAGGTTGGCCAAATGGATATGTCTGTTCATCACCAAAGAATTGGGAAGGAAAGAAATTGAAAAGCTTTCATTTGTCTTATTCGTTCTGCCATCCCCTGAACCCTTATATTATTATAGCAATCGGTGTAGGAGTAGGAACTCTGATCATCGTTTCTTCGACGATAATTCTGTATCGCAATCGCTGGAACATCAAATACTACCTGTATCTCCTCAGAGCCAAGAGGAGGGGATACCAAAACCTTGAGGGTCATCATTTCCTGTACGATGCTTTTGTTGCGTACAATTCTAAGGATCGTGTATGGGTCATTTCAGAAATGATACCAAGGCTAGAAAAGAGAGAAAATTTGAAACTTTGTTTGCATGACAGGGATTTTGAACCTGGTAAATTCACTGTAGATAATATAACTGACTGCATCCGCAATAGCCGTAAAATACTCATCATTTTATCCAACAACTTTGTGCAAAACCACTGGTGTCGGTTTGAAATCTTATTGGCACAGTCGCTGTATGAAGATAATGCTTTGGTGATAGTAGTTGTGTTGGAAGAAATTCTGACTAAAAACATGAGTAATTCCCTACATGTATTGATGAAAACAACCACTTTTATTGAGTGGATTGATGACGTTTCGTTGCAGGAAAAATTTTGGGAAAGACTTGTTTCTGTTGTTAAATCGTGAAACATGTAGTTTTATTCATCTCAGACCGATAAACATTGCTATATGAATGAAAACTTCCCTATCATATCATAAGATATGCCAGTCTTTGTCTGCTAACTAAAACTCATATTTTACTGACAGCGGAATTAAAATCTTTTTGTATAACAGCAATGCAAGGAAATGAATATATCATCCTGTACAAAGCCATTTATACGGTGGTATATTTAGGACACGCATTTATTTTTTTTTAAATACCAGAAAAAAATTATCTTGTGAAAACGACATAATTATCTTGTGAAAACGACTTATTATCTTGTGAAAACGAGATATTATCTTGTGAAAACGACATAATTATCTTGTGAAAACGAGATATTATCTTGTGAAAACGAGATATTATCTTGTGAAAACGAGATATTATCTTGTGAAAACGAGATATTATCTTGTGAAAACGACATAATTATCTTGTGAAAACGAGAAATTATCTTGTGAAAACGACTTATTATCTTGTGAAAACGAGATATTATCTTGTGAAAACGAGATATTATCTTGTGAAAACGAGAAATTATCTTGTGAAAACGAGATATTATCTTGTGAAACCACTTATTATCTTGTGAAAACGACATACTATAATAAGTCGTTTTCACAAGATAATAAGTCGTTTTCACAAGATAATATCTCGTTTTCACAAGATAATTATGTCGTTTTCACAAGATAATATCTCGTTTTCACAAGATAATATTTCGTTTTCACAAGATAATAAGTCATTTTCAAAAGATAATATCTCGTTTTCACAATATAATTATCTCGTTTTCACAAGATAATTTTTTTCTGGTATTTAAAAAAAAATAATTGCGTGTCCTAAATATGCCACCGTACATTTACATGTTTCAAGTATCCGGAAGATTACAGCAAACGTTTTAATAACATTGGTTTCTGAAAATCCTACGGTGGTATATTTAGGACACGCAATTATTTTTTTTTTAAATACCAGAAAAAAAATTATCTTGTGAAGACGACATAATTATCTTGTGAAAACGAGATATGATCTTGTGAAAACGACTTATTATCTTGTGAAAACGAGATATTATCTTGTGAAAACGACTTATTATCTTGTGAAAACGAGATATTATCTTGTGAAAACGAGATATTATCTTGTAAAAAGGTCATATTTTTTCGGGTTTAAAATATGTTACAATACATTTAACTACAGTACCTTATAGTATTTTGCTATTCTTTGTCAAATAGGCACATGGATGAAGAGTATACAAGAGCTAGATGATACATGTATCATTAAGGAATGCTTGAAATTACATCTACATGTAAATGTTCCACAATACAATGATGTAATTGGGACATCTCTGTTCTTTATTCAACGTTAACGGATGCTAAAGCGAAAAATGCATGTACATTGTATTCTTAAATTTAAAAATTTCCGATCGTATTTCATTCAAGTACTAGAGGCCTAAGGGCCTTATAGGTCACCTGAGTATATCATGTAACAACTTTCCAAATATTGAATTTGGTTCGTGTTTTAAACCAGAGGCCATGAAATTCACATTTTGCGGTTTATAAAGCATAAACTGCCCCAAGTTATGTTACATGTATATTGTATAACAAAAGTTGAAATAATCTTCATTCCTTAATTAAAGGTCATGTCTGCAAAATATCTGCGTGTATTAATTATTTTCATGTATTAATTGGATTAAAAATGTACTTTCTTGGGTCCTAAAACGAAAATAAAACATCCTTTAACTTTATGTCAACAGTCATGTAATATATTCTGTGAAAAACAGTTTTTACTGCCTCCTGTAAAGTACCAAAATGCCCATTACGACCGTTCATTTCCACAGCGTCGATATGTCGTTTTCAAAAGATAATAAGTCGTTGACACAAGATAATATCTCGTTTTCACAAGATAATTATTCCGTTTTCACAAGAAAATATCTCGTTTTCACGAGATAATATTCCGTTTTCACAAGATAATATCTCGTTTTCACAAGATAATATTTCGTTTTCACAAGATAATAAGTCGTTTTCAAAAGATAATATCTCGTTTTCACAAGATAATTATCATAACGTCGTTTTCACAAGATAATTTTTTTCTGGTATTTAAACAAAAATAATTGCGTGTCCTAAATATACCACCGTAAAATCCAAACCAAACGCTAGATATTTAAACAAGTGTGGAAACCCTGCTTATGGAAACCCTGATTCTACCACGCAATAAACAATACATGTACTAGCTTAAAATTATTAGTAATGTTAGTTTCTGAAAATTTAACGGTCTTTTTACGTGTTCCTAAAAAGAATTCATATCTGTTTCATAATTTGGATCTTTTACTAGAAAAAGACGTTAATGGTTATCTTTCAACAACGTGATGACTTTAACTTTTCAATCGTCAACTTCCCTTAATATACCTTCATTACCTGCATACGGGGTTTATATCTCTCCGTTGATTCGATGCGCAAGAGCATGTTCTACGTACTTGAGTATGTAAAATTTATAAAACGAGGTAAATTAATAAAATTATTGAAAAACAAGTTGATGAAGCAATAATATCAGCACTCTCGCTGAAGGTATTCAATCCCTAAGAGGAACAAAATTCAATGAAATTGAATACATAACAGATATGTAGGCATTGAAAACTCAGTTTATTTAGACATACTTCCCATATATAACTATTAGTATGAATAGTGGGATGTGTCCTAATTTATGACCTTGAATTTTGGTAAGAGTTATCTTTCCTTTTTTTAATTAATAAAAAAAATCAATTAAAAAAAAATAGCTGGTAAAAAAATTATTTTTAATTGTCATTCCATTTTTAATTTTTCAATGCATTTTTCCACCGCAGGATTTATTGATATTCAAATTTTTTGAATTTTTATTTTGAAAAAAACACTTTTCCCCATAGACTTCAGTGCAATCTTTGTTAATTAACTACTGCTTAATTAATGACATTTTTTAAACTTTCTCGCGGTCAATCCTTTTCTAGTGTAAAATGCTTTAATATAATATCAGAGTATTATTTACTTGACGGGTAGGGAATTTGGTCCCATTAGGGATGGAAATCCTTAAAGGCATCATTTCGTAAGTTCTACGGTCGATACAATGACCTTGTCAAGAAATACAATTTATCATTGAGTAAAATGTTGACTGACTTTTATCATACTGATTGTTATTTATTAGGCCATTATTTACACACTGTGTTGTCTACGGTTTTATTTCCATTATTTCCCGATTATGAAAAGGAGCAATGGGCGGATGTGACCGGTCAGCAGGGGATGCTAATTCCTCCATGGCACCTGACCCCACCTCTGATGTTTTGGAGGTCCGTGTTTTGAAACGCTCCTAATTTGCAGGGGCGGATCTAGACATTTTTCAAAGGGGAGGCTGAAGAGGAAAAGACTTATTATAATGTCCGTTTTACATATACATATTCTTAAATAAATCGGTAGTATACAGGGTGGAGTATGTTTTTTTTAATGGGAGGTTGATCAACCTGAGGGAAAAAAATACTTGTATGGATTACCTGAAAATTTTGAAAAAAGAAAGGAAAATAAATCTCGGAACCCGAAAATCCTAATTTGTAAAGGGAGTGGGGTTTAAAGACGTACAACACACTGGGGGAGATAACTCTTGCGATTTCAATTGAACGTTTGACGTGACGTCAAATTTAACGTCAAAAATAAAGCGTCAAAACGACGAGTAAAACGATCCCGATGTATATCAATCATGAAAGAAAATTGGGATATGGGGCTTGGCTTTGATTGCGCGTACCATATTCAATCAATAAGTATTTTTTAATTAACCCGATTAAACTCCGTAAAAAGCAAGACATGAAATACCATCCCTTAATGTTTATTTAATTTCATTTCATATACAATAAATTGTATTTTTGATCAAAGCGCAGCATTTTTTTTTTATTCTGAAAATTTTATTTTACATTGCCGAAATTCTCATTATGTACAATTGGCTATATACATGTAACATTAATGGTCTTCATTACAATTTGTGCATTTACGATATATACTCGATTCTCATTATATCGCGGGTTTCGTTGTATCGCGGTATGTCGCAAAAATTTGGATACATAGCTTGTATTCTTTTTATTGATGGACAGTACATTTATGTTGTCTGAATGTTTACTTTTTTGATGATTAAGAAGTATGGAACATCCGTTTGAAAAAAAAATATTTTAAAAAACGTAATTTTTAAAGATTTCCAGTCACGTTGTTATTATTTTTAACCAACAAATTTATAACCTAGTAAAAATTATAGTATAGTTCATCTTTTAAAGGTTTGAAGTTGGTATATATTGTTTACTTTTCCTGTAGAATTACATCGTAAATTCAAAAATAAAAATTTAGGTCCATGTCATCGACAAGTTTCTATGTTTTCCCATACCGCGATACAATGAGACTCTCCTATTTAGGAGGTAAATAAGACTTCCTGTTTTAAAAATAGACAGATGGGAATCATCGTGCAATTTAAATCCATGTCTGCATTTTTAAAGTCTAAATCTACAATTTTATTTCACAATGAAATGGAAATATAAGGAATCACTGTCTAGTTAGGAGGGTATGTCAGGGACATCAACAATAGTGGGAAACATGGGATAATTTAAGCATAACGGGCTTCATTCACAAACATGACAAAATTGATGGAAGCGTGTTGTTTTGCGACTTTGCTTCAGGAAGTCTTAGAGCTAGCATCAAGAAGCTCTAAGGTTAGGACTTTGTGTCCAGGTACAGACTTTGTATTCGTGGACGACATTATTTGCCGGTACTGAAGAGGTCCAGACACTTAGGGAGAACTCATGCTAAGCTTAGGTTCGAAGCTTCCCTAAGCCGGGGGGGGGGGGGGGGAGGGGGAAGTACACTGTATATGCAACTTATACTGCCTTAAAATTGCTACATGTAGGTTTTCAGCAACGGCGAGCCTGTGTAACCTTTGGATGGGTGACCGCTTCACGTCATAATTATAAATACATGTGCAATGTACATTATTTTAGAAGCATAATAACAGACCCGACTACCATGGCCACAAATACTAAATACAGATTATATGTGATTGTCAAAAGGACAGGGGATGACATAGCTGTCGTCGTTGGGAATATTTTCTCTTTCATACACGTAAGATAAATATATTTGTCTGTTCTTTGTTTTTAAAAAAATATGTGACCTTATTCAGCTTCATATCAATAATGAGTATATACTACTAAAAAGCAGGGACGTGGTATCACTTTTTCTCCCGACATTACCTTTACTATAGAAAATGTTCACTCAAAGTAAGGTTGGACCCTCCACACTTCAGCACAGTACAGTGTTATAAAGAAAATTTACCCCAAAAACTTTGAATTAAAAGGTAGTTGGTCTTGATAAAAGTTAGCCAAAATCCCCCCCCCCACCCCCCCCCCCCCCCCACCCCACGAAATAGGATTTTCGACTTTGAGCAACTTTTAATTTCTCGGGTTTTTTTTTTGTTTTTTGTTTTTGTTTTTTTGCTCGTCAACTTTTTCAGGTAAGTAAAAAAAAAAATTCTCAGGTTGCCCCCCCCCCCACTTTCGAAAACGATGCTACGTGCCTGAAAAATACTATACTGTAGTATTAAAACCGAAACAAAGTAATGCATAGATAATGTCTTAGCTAAATCAAAAATAAATCTTTAATAGGAAAAAAAATATCAAGGAAAATGCTGGCATATAAAAACTGATTTTTATGTTGCAGTCAAGATTTTATACGCAGTAAAATAGCACACCTTGCACTTTCAAGTGTACATACATAAAATTATGTATGTATATTCCCGTACATGTGTATACCTAAACAAGTAAATAAAAGATAAGCATGATTGTATCGTATACTGGTATTTCAAAATTTAATGTAGTATTTCAATTAATATCATGAATTTTAGGGAAATGGAGAGGGTAAAAAATTCTTACAATAAATACGCTTTCTTGATGAAATAGTTTTTCTCGGAAAATTATCTCCTTAATTGACCCACGGTTATTGTAAATATCAATTCATATAAAGAAAAAAAATGAAAGGTTAAATTAAGAACAGATTAAATAAAAAAAAAAGATAAGTAAAAAATAGACTTAAATATGAATTTATTTAAGAGAATATATTTTTTAGGTTGAGAAATGTACAATTCTTTACGCTGTACAGGAATCATTACGTTAAATTTGATAACGCCATGTGAACGTTACGACGTCATGACGTCGTCAATGTTATTTTCTTAAGAAAACATTGCATTTTTAATTGAGTTGTGTAGGGAAAACGGTTTGAGATATTTTCAAAAAATAAATTGATTTAGAACAGGGGTATCCAAGACACATCATTTAAATATTATCGCCAGATTTTGGGACTAGGCGGATTTTGGTGCCTAACGTACCTTCTTTTTAAATGACACAAGCTTGGGAAATAATTTGACACTAAAAAGTTAGTCCATGGATTGGTTTATGGATATTTTTTGATGAGAGTTAAAAGTAAAAAATTGGAATAACACTTTTTATGCAAAAGGATTAAGTACCGCGATATAATGAGACACCAGTATAAATATATTTTTTTTTCTTTAATTAAATAAAATAACAATAAATAAACAAAACAAAAAACAAACTTTTTACAATGTAAAATCGATGTAGACCCTTACTGATCAAAGAGGAACAACTCTGAAAATGTAGGAGATGTTTATTTTCCTCCCTTTATTCGCGGTTTTCCACAGAATCAGATACATTTACAGCAAGACCTGATAAATCCGAGAATTGAATACTATAGACCTCATATACACAATGTAAGTATAGAATTGAAAAGAATTGTTCACTTGTACTGAAATTATCTGCATTGATGAATATCCTATTGCAGCAAATCGTTTGACTTTCTGTCAACAATGTCGGTTCGCATTTCCTCGAATCAAAACAAAACGTAGCCTATAAGATTTTTAAAAAAATATCGAAGTGCGATTTGATATAAATTGAGTTAATGTGGACGAATACGGAATTTTCATACTAACTTTAGAAGCGACGACATTGAAAGAAATGCGTACAATATCATGAGGGATGTACATCTATGCAAATGTCGATGTATCCCCACGGCCACATACTGTCTCGTTTGAAACTAGTGCTAATTGTAACGGGGACCGTTACAGATGTTCCCCAAACGCTCCCCAACTACCTTTTGGTGCCATATTCCCTGTAAGCTTCATTAAATAAGACAAACTCTATGCATCTGAGATTTTAACAACATTTACAAAGAAGTGTACAAAAATCATTTAAACTTTAGCATTGCACGCGTGCACATGTGAATGCATTTGCGTCATGACCATATCATCTTGCCTACACAATCTATATTTTTAATACACTGAATATTAAAGTATTTAATCCAAAATTATTTAAAAAATACACTCATTCAAGTGTATGTTTGATTTTACTCATTTCACGTGCACGCACGTGTATACATGAGCATGGTGACCATACCTTCTTGTAGAAGTCCATTACATCTATGTTCTACATTCCACCCCGTTTGGGTGATAACTAAGGGAGTTATAGCTGTTTAAACTTTCAGCCAATCAGATTACAGCACATGTACACGTATGTGTATGCATGTGCATGGTGACCATACCTACTTGTAGAAGTCCATTATATCTATCTATGTTCCAAATCCCACCCTGTTTGGTTGAAAACCAAGGGAGTTATAGCTGTTTAAAGTTTCAGCTAATCAGATTGCAACGCACGTGCATGCACGTGTTTTCATGATAATTGCTTTATTTCATGTTGTAGGATATCCTAATGCATGGCTATGTTCAAAATTTCAAAGGATTTCGTCAAACTACAAGAAAGATATTGAGACTTTAGTTGCAGCCAATCAGAGCGAAGTGCACGTGCATGCGCGTGAGATCTTGCTATTTTCTCCATGTCGTCATGTCTATACTACTAATATATCCTCACATTATGAGTTTCAAAGCATTTCATCTAAAAATAGAACAGTTGTGGCTATATCTACTATATTGGTCATTTCACGTGTTGCACGTGCACGCTCTTGCAAGCACGTGCGCGCAAAATGACCTTGATTCCGCAAATCTACATAACATGTCTACTAACCCTAAAAAGGTTTTACCTACATCGGACGAACAGTTTACAAGATCATTCCCGGACAAAAAAGTTCCAGGAAGAAGAAGAAAAATAATAATAACTAGAAACGATCTCGTTGCGAGCAACGAGAGGTCTTCCGTCCGATTCTGAAATAAAAAGCGAAAAATCTAGCGGAAAAAGTCATAAAAAAATTTCGGTCACACAGGGGATCGAACCCGGGTCGCCCGCGTGAAAATCCAACGCGCTAACCATTACGCCATCGGGAACGCCGCTTCAATTTTTTAAATGCGAATATCTCGAGATTGGCTTTATCAATTAAAAAACAAATTACATATTTCGCATTCTATAAAATGTCTCTATTATCACTATAAAAAGCAAAGAAAAATAATGAAAAACAAAAAAGTTGAAAATTTTGATTTTTTAAATTCGCTTCCGGTAGCAACCGGAAGTACCGACGACACACGAAAAGGACATTCCGCATATCTAGAAGTCATGTCCTATGTTCTCCAACAAGTCTCCAGTTCATATCTTTAGTAGTTCCTTAGATCTCGAGCTGACAAAATTTCATTTTAAAAACAGGAAAATGGCAATAACTTGGCACCGGAAGCGAGTTGTTCCAAAATTCTTCCAAATGTAACAATGGCATATAAGAGCGCATCATCACTGAAAGTTTGATGAAAAACCGATGAATAGTTCTCGAGATATCGCGTGCACAAAAATTGTCTAAAAAATAAGAATAATAATAATAATAATAATAATAAGAAACAAGTAGAATCACTATAAGGTCTTCCGTGAAGACGGAAGACCTTAATAATAATAAGAAACAGAGTAAAAACAATATGTTCCCCAACTTCGTTTGGGGAACATAATAATGACATGAAAGAAACTACAATTATTCCATTTATATCACAGGAGATTTGAACATACACCATTTTTTTTAATGAATAAAATCAAAGATATAAAATTAAAAATCGACATATTGAAGTTCAACAAAACTTGAATTCGTATCCAGGTTTCATGTGATATGGAATGCATAACGCATACATATATGGACTAAACACTAAAATCCTTCAGTATTTTTTTCCTGATACATATAAAAAGAGTAGTCAATATTTATTCTGCATTCATGAATTTAAGAACTAATGCATACCTCCGGGATTCAAATGACAAAATACCAGTATATTTGCACTGTAAACGACGTTTCGTCAAACGCTTATGGTCTGCGACGCAAAAAAGGAAGGGGTGGGGGTGATAGGGGTATTCAAAAATTGCCTAAAAATCTACATTTAAATATGCTTTACATATGAGAACTTTTAAATTTGTAAGTTAATATATTTTTGAAGCAAAAGCAATATTCCAATTTATTTTTTTTAATGTGTATTTGTAGATTCATATAACAAAGTGATCGACCCCCGTCTGAAAGACGCGCGGGAACGTGATTTATTGAGAAAGGGGGAGGGGGTAATTTTCCGCTATTAAATCAAAACTGGTCGTACAAAAATTATACAAAACAATATGAAGATTATTTTTACTACCAGCTACCTAAAGAAAGTTTTTTACCAAAATTAAACGACAGGTTTTTTCACAAAAAAATTTTGAATTTGAAAAATACGCAATTTTCAAGACTTAGATAATTCATAGTTTTTCAGTTTAAGGTCTTTAAAAATTATTTGGATGATATGTATATCAAAAAGATGACTATGTTTTTGTGTTAAATGGTTAATGGAATAAGCCAATGAAATTTGACATTGATATCTAACCTAGCTTTTTTGAAAATCAAGGTTTAAGTAGTTCATTGATTAAAAATTTTCTCTCCTCGTAATCAACTAAAGGGGGGTAACTTTTGGAAGTTCCTGTCCAAAAACCACTCGAACGATTTTGTCCAAAATGTGCATACATACAGTAGATATAGTCATGTACTAAATATACAAAAATAACGAAAATTAAACGACAGTAATTTTTTGGGGTAGGTGTGTTGTATATCCTTAATTTTATTTTCACAACCGAATTTCTTTACATGTTACAACATTAGCTTTTCATAAGTTCATTGATCATTTTCTATAGTAAAAACATAATAAAAATTTGGGACTTTCCCCTCTCTCTCTCTCTCTCTCTCTCTCTCTCTCTTGCAAATCCAAAGAGGGGGGTAACAACCCCCGTAATCCCCCCTCTCTGGATCCGCCACTGCCTTTTAATGTATTATGGAATTCTGAGCTCGAATACTGTTCGTTATTATCATATATTTCACTCACCACATCCCAGTATATACTCGAAATAAAGGACACAACGGTTGTCAGTGTTTAATCACCTACATTTTATTTCCAATTAGAATGTTTCACTAATTATAGACGTGAATTGCAACGTTAGCTACTGCCTTTATTATCCCCTCACAAAGGAATTGGAGTGGATGTGAGTGAGTTGGTTAGTTTGCCCTTGTGCAAAACGAAAGTGGTCTAATTTACATCGGATTGATGTTGAATGCTGCCTTATGCTCCTTGCAAGAGGATGCTCCGCTTTTCGGTGCCTTGTTCAAAGGTGCTTAGACACAGATTTGAAGTTATTATTTTCTCTAATTTTCTGTATAATATCACGACTTATAATTACATTGCAATAGCATTTCACACTAAATTATAATAAAAATCTTATTACCTCTCGGAGTTATTGAAACTTCGAATTTCTGGACGCCGGGGTTTGAATGACGCATCCTTGCACTTTCACGACTTTTAATTTTAATCTTGATAGTTAAGAAAAGTTTCAATTTTGTGTATTAATGAAAAATATTAAAACTACAATCCAGAGAATTCAGAGTAGAGATAAACAATTTCTAAAACGAGTTAAGTTATTGACAAACAAGTTGAAGAAGCTATCAGCAGTCTTATTTAAATTCATCATTTCGTTAGTTCTATGGTCAATACAACGACCTTTTTCAGGAAATTACTAGTAATTCAAATGCTGCATCTTAATTTTTCATACTGATTATTATGTCATTATTTACAAACTGAGCTGTCTAAAGATTTTTCCCGTTGTTTTTTTTTTCCCTCGAACACGGCGGTGTAGCCGGTGTCACTCACTCTTCCATGGCACCTGATCCCACCTCTGACCCCCCCCCCCCAATTTTTTCCCAGACATGACTTTGTACTATGTAGTAATTGTCCATTTGAGAGTCCGGTTGATGCCCCCTCCCCTTTTGTTGAAGTACAGTTAAATAAACAAGAGGCCTATGGGCCTTATAGGTCACCTGAGTATCATGCACAACTTTCCATCAATTGAATTTGATTCATGTTTTAAACCAGAGACCATGAAATTTACAATTTTGAAAGAGGCACCATTGCTTATCATAATTATACACTAAGCATGCTTACTTTGGTTACTTAATACCCAGAGGTAGATCAGAGTAACAATTAAAGAGAAAATGCATTTCCACTTTTTGTGAATGTCAGGGCCCCTGGGTCAGGGCTTCTTGTGTTAGGGCGGGTCCACAGTTGTGCACCCCATCCCACAGGAACCACTGACCCTGGGGCCACATCTTTCAAAATTTTGGAAATTTTATAAATTTTATTTCATCATGTTGTTGATTAATACAAAAGTGCAGATTTCAAAGCATTAAATTATTTTCATTTATGTTACCCCCCCCCCAAGTACCTCTGTCCCAGGGGCCAGGAAATTAACCATTTTTTGGAAGAAGCAGGTTTCTTTGTCATAAATATATACTAAGATCATTGGCATAATACCCAGGAACAAAGGAAAAGATTTTCAAAGAATTCATGCATTTTCACTATATAAACATTAGAGCCCAGCCCTAACACAAGAAGCCCTGACCCAGGGGCCCTGAAATTCAAAAATCTCAAAGAGGCATCCTTCCTTCTCATAACTATGTACATAGTTCATAGGTTAAATACCCAGGTGCAGAAAAGAAGAATCAAGATTTTTAAAGAATATCTGCACTTTCACTATACAATCAATAAAGCCCCACCCTACCACCAGAACCCCCAACCCAGGGGCCATGAAATTCACAATTTTGGAAGAGGCAGCCTTATTCAACATAACTATGTACTTGGTTAGTTTATTTAATACTCAGGAGCAGAGAAGAAGATTTTCAAAGAAGTAATTCATTTTTTACTATATAACCTATATAACCCCACCCTAGCACGTAGAACCCCTGACCTTGGGGCCATGAAATTCACAATTTTGGAAGAGGCAGCCTTATTCAACATAGCTAAGCACTTAATTAGTTTATTAAATGCCCTCGAATAGAGAAAAAGAATTTCAAAGATTTGTTTGCATTTTCACTGTATAATCTATATAGCCCCACCCTACCACTAGAACCCTGACTCGGGGGTCATGAAATTCACAATTTTGGAAGAGGCAGCCTTATTCAACATAGCTAAGCACTTAATTAGTTTATTAAATACCCTCGAATAGAGAAAAAGAATTTCAAATATTTGTTTGCATTTTCACTGTATAATCTATATAGCCCCACCCTACCACTAGAACCCTGACTCTGGGGTCATGAAATTCACAATTTTGGAAGAGGCAGTCATTTTCAACTTAACTATGCACTTGGTAAAGTTTATTTAAATCCCAGGAGCAGAAAAGAAGAATTTCAAAGAAATAATGCATTTTCACTATATAACCTATTTAGCCCCGCCTTAGCACTAGAACCCCTGACCCTGGGGCCATGAATTTCACAATTTTGGTAGATGACTCAATGCTCATTACAATCATACCAACAGTTTGACTGCTTGATGTCCAGGAGTAAAGAAGATTTTTAAAGATTGCACTAATTTTAGTGGTTTTTGCCCCATCCCCCAGGCCCCAAGGGGGCAGGAACCATGAAATTCACAATTTTTGTTCCCCTTCACCCATACGTGCTATATGCCAAATTTGGTTGAAATTGGTTCAGTGGTTTCAGAAAAGAAGCTGAAAATGTTCAAATGTTAACGCACGACGGACGAAAACGGATAGCAATAGGTCACCTGAGTTTACCTAATAATCATAGGCAGTGCCTATGCTAATAATAAGCTAGCGCGCTTCATGAAATATGCCTACGTGACAAGTCTGTGTGCATGCGTGAGATAAAGCGGTAGTCTTAAAAAAGGCTCCGAATATTTTTTAACTTTTTCTGTTATTTAATCGTTTTAAGTCAGTGAAATATTGGGATTTTGTGTCTTATATCCATTGGAAAGATGATGTTCGGGAATGGAGCCTGGAAACGCGATGAAGAAGACGAAGAAACGAAAGAATAAGAATGTAAACATCAGTGGTGAGAGTGAACAGAAAATTCGTGTGAGTACCAATCAAGCTTCAATACCAAGAATCCACAGTATGGATCCTCAAAATGCTCAAATCAATGCAAGTATGTGCAATCCCGCCATTATGCAACACTCAACACCTAATGCAAGTTCAAACTATCAAGGAAAAGGCCAAAACGGTCAAATCAATCAGTTCAACCCGTATGGGCCCCCAGGTCCTCAAGGTCAGTTCGCTGGTTTTGTATCACCAATAGCCAGTCAATCGAATCAACAACAATTCGATATACGTGACGCTCTGAAAGCTATGACAGATAAATTGGAAAACGTGTCAAACAAACTGAACAAACTCGATCTAATTGACAAAAGATTAGGGGAATTAGAAAAAAACGTCATAAACACAAACGATGAGCTAAGGAAAATGAAAGCTAAAATGGGTGACATGGACGAGGGCCTGCATTTCCTAAGCAAACAATATGAAGATCATACATGTTAACCTATTGTGATGAAAAAGAGGGAGATTCAGACCTCAAAAGAGGTAGCATTGCGCGCGTGTTGTTTAACGCTTGGATTATCGATATCTTTCATGTGATATACATGTATATTATAAGCCTTAAATGAAATCAAGTACCTATACTTATTAATCTTAAATATCAACAGAAAAGAAGAAAACAGAAACACCTTAAGTTTGACATAAATTGTACAAATTCAAATATTTTTCATGCTCATCATTTTGCTTGGATTGGCTTCTTTACTTAGCCTTTTGAAGAGTGATCTTTGCTGAAATAGCCTAAAAACAATAATTCTGAATGTTCATTCAGTTTTTAAACAAAACAAATGATGGCATGGTTTAATCTAGATCTAAAACAAGTTCGTTTCTTTCGTTATATAAATCAGATTTCCCGCAATGATCGAAAACGAAAGTAGAGATGTGCCACATGACTTGGTCAATCGAGTGATTTCTATTGACTTTATTGATAAAGTTGTGAGCTTCTGTTCCCTCAAAGACGATGTCAAATGTTTTCATCTAATTCTTAAAAGCTGTATCTCCTTTTTCATGGCAGGGATGTTGATTAATTTATCGTAACCAATGTAATCACTGGTAGTCTTATGTTGTTGTCGTTGTCAAATCCGTGCTTGAAATCTATGTACAAAAAAAAAATGTATGATTCCGAGTCAAATCACGCGATATCTAGCGAGATTTTATGAGAGTGGCTTCCAAAATGGATACCCAAGCGAACCAAAAATACTTTAGACACAGCTTTTGTAGAAAAGCGGTAGATTTCTGAATGAAATCGGTAGGCGGGAGATGGAGTGAAAAAGCGGTAGACTCCCGCCTAAATCGGGAGAGTTAACATGTATGTGAAGATCAACGTAGCGAAGTTAAACAAATAAAAGAATCGGTGGTCCAGATCAGGAAAAGATCAGAGGTCATGGTCGAAGAGAACAAGACTGTAATATCTGAGCTCCAGACAGTGAAAAACAATTTATTTGACCTGAATGAACGACACCTGGATCTCCAAATGCGCACAATGCGGGATAACCTTATCTTTGACGGAATCCCAGAAGCCCAAGAAGAAGATACAGAGGCAGTTTTGAAAGAATTTATCCACATTGTAATGGGAATCGAGGAGGAAATCCAGTTCCACAGAGTACACAGACTTGGAAGGAAAATTCCAAATAAACACCGCCCAATTATAGCAAAATTTGTGTTATTTAAAGAACGCGAGAGAGTAAGAAGAGAGGCCCCCTCCACGCTAGTCGGAAAACCATTTGGGGTCAATGAACAATATCCAAAGGCTATAAACGACCGAAGGAAACTACTCTATCCGCACTATAAGCAAGCAAAGCGACAAAACAGAAAAGCGGTGATGGTCGCGGACAAGCTTTTTGTCGATAGCGTTAGAGTCTATCCATCAGACCCACTGCCCGATGACAGACTGGTACCAAACCGTAGCCATTATGCGCCTGCCATCCCCATGGAATCGGCACCCTCTTCCAAATACAGAACAACTCTATGCCTGAACGTCACGCCGCCTTCCGCCAGCAACCCAGAATTACGCGTTGCGAACACGGAAGACTAGGATTACCATAGAGAGCAAAACACCGGATGTGTAAACATTGTAAATAGAGATAACGACTCTCTCACCTCTCCAGCAATAATAAGTTATTCAGAATTAAAAATTGTTAGTTTGAATGTTTGTGGGCTCTTATCTAAACTTCAAATTGTAGAATTTATTGAATTTATCAACCAGTATGACATTGTTTGTTTAACAGAAGCAAAAACTGATGAAGCGGACATTATCGATATTCCTAATTTTACAGTATTTAGTAAACATAGGTCAAAATTAGCAATTCGGAAATCTGGTGGCATTATAGTATATATTCGAGATACTCTAGCTAAATATGCTACTGTTATTAAAACCGAATGTGACAATGTACTGTGGATTAAAATTGCAAGTAAAAAAATGGGTAACATAGATGACTTGATAATAGGAACTGTTTACATACCACCCTCAAATTCTCGCTTTTCCTCTGTTGAAATTTTTGATGCACTTGAAAGAGAAATATCAAACATAGCAATTGAAAATAAATGTATATGCTTAGTTGGTGATTTTAATAGTAGAGTGTCAACTGGAAAAGATTTTTAAAAATATTTAGAAACTGTAACCCCTGTTATTGGTGAAAATATTTTACTTGAAGAGTATGTTGATGTAAACCAATTGGAAAAATACAATTTTGCTGTTGAGAGAAAATCTAAAGATTTAGTTATTAATCAATATGGAAGAAGACTCCTAGATGTTTGTAAACAGTGTAATATGTTTATACTTAATGGTAGATCAAGAGGTGATAGTGATGGGGAATTAACTTGTAAACAAACAAGTGTTGTGGATTATTGTATAGCCAATATTGATTTTATAAAATATGTGTCAGATTTCAAGATATTACAATTTTGCACACTTTTTTCAGATGTGCATAATCCTATTGAAGTTTCATTATTGTTTAGAAATGAACATTGTATAGGGTGTAGAACTGATGATCAACCTCCTGGCCTTTGTTATGTAGTTGGTAAAAACTGGGATACTGATAAAAAGTTGAACTACCAAAAATATGTTGAAGAAAGGGTGAATGTAGTTAAAATCCTTGAAAATGATATAAAAAACTGTGCAGTTGAAGATACTAATTTGGAGTTTATTGATAATATTGTAGATAGGGTTGGTGAAATCTTTGTAGAAAGTGCTAAAGAAGTATTTGGCACAAAACAAATTTATACAAACTGTAACAAAGAAATCAAAAATTGTAAAGTTAATAAACCTTGGTTTACGGCTGATTGTAAATGTGCCAGGCAAAACTATAGAAAAGCAAAGAGACTGTATAAAAAATTTGGTGGTTCTATTTTCAAAACAAACTTGTATGAAAAAGAAAAGCTGTATAATCAAAAACTAAAACTTGCAAATAGTAAACATAGAACAGAAATGAAAAAGAAACTAAGATACCTACGCACTTCAAACCCTAAAGAATATTGGAAAATTTTAAATACAAAGATAAACAAACAAAGATGTATGGCTGACCTAAACGATCTTTATAATTTTTATATAGACTGTAGCAATATGCAATTCAATGAATCAAATGATAACTATGTTTTGAATGAGGAAGAACTGCTTCTGGTATCTGATATGCAGTTGAATCACTTTATTAATCAACCAATCACACATGATGAAGTTCTTAAAAGTATTAAATTATTGAAAAATAATAAATCTAGTGGTGATGACAGAATTATAAATGAGTACATCAAGAGTACATCTGACTGTTTACTGAACTTGTATGTTGAGCTATTTAATAGAATATTTGATTCTGGAATAATTCCCTCACAGTGGACTAATGGCAATATAATACCAATATATAAAAACAAAGGTGATAAATCTGATCCTAAAAACTACAGACCAATTACATTAATAAGTTGTTTGGGTAAATTGTTCACTTCCATTGTGAATGAGAGACTAAATAACTATGCTGACAGAGCTCAACTTATCTTGGAGAACCAAGCCGGTTTTCGAAAAGATTTTTCTACTCTGGATCATATTTTTTCATTATACTCACTTATTGAACTGTTTAAATTATATAAAAAGAAACTATACTGTGTTTTTATAGATTTCGAGAAAGCCTTTGACTCAGTCTGGCGATTAGGTCTTTGGAATAAAATTTTATTGAACAATATAGATGGCAAATGTTTTAAAATTATAACTAATATGTATAAGGATATTAAATCTAGAGTAGTAGTTAATGGAGTATCATCAGAAATGTTTTCATGTACTGTTGGAGTAAGACAAGGTGAAAATTTATCACCATTTTTATTTGCACTGTATTTAAATGATCTTGAAGGTTTTTTGTTTGACAAAAATGTAAAAGGTTTGAAAAATCTGTCTGAGAAAATTGAAGATGAACTTAATATATATCTGCGGCTTTATGTTTTACTTTATGCAGATGATACTATTCTATTATCAGAATCCCCTGAAGATCTCCAGTACCAACTTGAGATGTTTGCTGAATACTGTAAAAAATGGCATTTGAAGGTTAATAGTGCTAAAACAAAAATTGTTCTATTTGGTAAAGGTAAAAGATGTAATAATAATACATTTAAGTTTGAAGGTGTTCCATTGGAAATTGTTGAAAATTTTAAATACTTAGGAGTAACATTTAGTAAAAGTGGATCTTTTAATTTGAATATTAAGGATATGTATGAAAAAGCTACAAAAGCAATGTATGGTGTTCTTGGAAAATGTAGAAAACATAATCTTTCAATTGACTGTAAACTAGATATGTTTGACAAAATAGTGAAACCAATTTTGTTATATGGTTGTGAAATATGGGGATTTTGTAATGTTGCTCTTATAGAGAGACTTCATCTAAAATTTTGTAAGCATATATTAAATCTTAGGTCTTCCACGCCTAATTTTATGGTGTATGGAGAACTTGGTAGATATCCTCTATCTATTAATGTTAAAACTCGTATGATTTCTTTCTGGGCAAAACTTGTGGTATCACAAGGCACTAAAATGTCATCAAAACTATTATTTGTGTTAAAAAATTATGATATACCATGGTGTAATGCTGTTAAAAATATTTTGAATGAGTGTGGATTGGCTTATGTATGGCAACAAAACTCTATTAATATTACATGGTTAAAGAATAAGGTGCAAAATATTCTTGTAGATCAATTTAAACAATTGTGGTATAGTGATATGTATAATTCACCAAAAAGTCTTAATTATAGATTGTTTAAAAAGTCAATAACATTTGAGAAATACTTGTTGAATTTACCTCCTAAACTTTCTATGAAATATTGTATTTTTAGAACTGGTAATGCTAAGCTTCCAATTGAAACAGGCAGATGGTATAATATTGTAAGAGAAAACAGAATTTGTCACTTGTGTTTATGCAAGGAAATAGGAGATGAATTTCATTATTTATTTAAATGCACTGACCCATACATTAAGAATTCTAGATTAAATCTATTGCCCAAGTATTATTACACAAATCCTAATGTTTTTAAGTTTGACCAACTATTTAATTTGAACAGCAGGGAAAAATTAATTAAGTTATGTAAATTTATTGGAACTATAATGGAGAGAGTCGGCTCTCTTGGTCTGTGACATTGTCATTTTTTTTTTCTTTTTTTCTTTGTCTCACGCATGCTTAATTAATTAATTGTAAATATTTTGTGTTATATCCTCTCTATACTGTTTTCTACAGTTTATGAGAATAAAGTCTTGTCTTGTCTTGTGTGATTCACACACCAATAACTCACACAAAACTTAAAAACATTCCTTAAATGTAGTATGTTTGGCTTCTTATGGTATGGAAAGAAAAGCCCCCCCCCCAGCCCCGGAATAGGATTTTTGGATAATCCCCCTTTTTTTCCTTGTCAAGATTTTTTCAGGTAAGTTGAAACTTATTTATCTCTGCCCCCCCCCTTTTCAAAAACGATGCTACGTCACTGCGCAGTATTGCTGGCGCAAAAAAAGACCCCCCCCCCTCCTGCTGAGTCTCAGTGCCAAGTACAAATTTACAGCTCTCCACCAGCAATTGGCGGCGTCTCCATATAATTGAAAAATCTCTAGAGGGACGTAAAACAATATACAAGATACAAGATATTTAATTTACCAATCAAGGGCCCCAAAGGGCATTTCAACATACATAAATGTACAATATATAATCAATAAATCATTCTTTAGAAAAAATTTATTTGATTAATTGATAATTGTTGTTTTAAGTGATGTTTCACTCAGCCATATTTCTGCTTAAAATCTACTTAATTTTCCGGTGCGAGTCATACTTGCTACGATTTTTATTTACACCGCACTGTATGTAAACAATGATCATTTATGATGAGTGACACCAAAAGAGCACGTCTTGAAAATAAGCGCACAAGCACGAGTGTCAATGAGACTCTCATTTTTGATGACTTCTACTCTAATGAAAATCTTTTGATAGACTTAAAAGATTGTGTGGAGGCTCTTAAGGAATGGAATGATTATTCATTGTGTATGTTGAAGATAAGTTACTGCAACGCCGAGTGTCCATGCACGTTTTCTAAAGCTTTTTGTATGACGGAGAGGTATCGCTTTGTGCACGGAATAAGCAGTTCGGGCATTGTGAAGAAGTTCGCATTTTCAAGTATTTTCAAGTACGGCGAAGAATTGCTGACATTTTTTTCTAAGCCTCAAAATGAATCCCGCTTGCCACAGAGAAAAGGGGCGAGAATGGCGCTCGAAAAATTGTTTGATTTTATGGCCAATGGACTTGAATGTAAGCGCTTTTCAAATTTGTTTTTTGTAATATTGTTTTTTAGTCGTATACTGAAGGTGATAAAAACTTAAACTTGCTTTAAAATTTGTTTTCTAAATATTTAACATATTTTTCCAAGGTTCTGGTGACGAATCTGCAAGTGGGTATGTTGGAAATTATTTAAGAAAATGGGCAAACAAGGGAGCAAAATGCCCATGATATGATTGATTGATTGTGTCTTGTTTAATTTAGATTGAGATTACACTAAACTAAACCAGTGAAAGACTTCAAATCTTGACCTTTACTGGACAGTCAGGGCAATATATGGAGCAGTGAGGGATCTTTATTGTGCCAATGCCTGCTGGGGCCTTGGTTTTTTAGGTCTCATCTGGAGTACCTGCAACTTTAATTAATTTCACCTTAAAGTTCTGAGCTCATGGCAAAGAAGCATGTTAATGTTACCCATTTTTTATTGACTTTGGTCAGCTGCAGCCAAGATTCAAACTCACGACCTTCCAATCACAGAGCACTCATTACATGACAAAAATGAACAAAAAATTTAAATCTCAATTATGATAAAATTAATTTTGAGATTGAATTCACCTACTGTTCCAAAAGTTATGACATACCAAGGTTAGAGTTTATCAAAAATTTGACAGACTCTTAGGCCAAGGTCAACATGATCAAAATGTTGAAATTGTTGGTATTGAAAGGGTTAAGGTCTTTTCACAAGAATTGCACCTGAGAAATATGAAAATCTTGGTAATAACTGTTCAAAAGATATGACCGAGGTTGAAGTTTATAAAGTGGGTCAAAGGTCAAGGTCAAAAGGTCTGAAATATTTATAATTATTTAAAGGTCTGCATGTTAACAGTGAATACTCATGTGAAGTATGAAAAACCTTACCACTTACTGTTCAAAAGCTATGATCAAGGTTAACAATTTTGGTAAATTGCAAAAGTGGGTCAAACTCAAAGGTCAAATATTTTAGTACGCAATGAAAGGCCTTGTCACAAGCTATACACAAGTGAACTATAAAAGCCATTGCTCCAAGCAATAAAAAATTATGGGCAAGATTAAAGTTTTTGCAGACATACAGGCAGATAGATGGACAGGGCACAGAAATCTCATAAAGATTGAAATTATGCATCTATGTAATAGGTAGCACTCATTTAAGAGTGCAAAATAAATAAATTCAAACTAATCATGACTATTGAAAAAAAAATTATTCAATTACTTTCCAAAAAAGAAATAAAAAGAAGCAATTAAATTGTACTCTCTGACATGTGAGGTAAATAATTTGGTTCTTTTCTGTCCTCTGCAGTCACAGAGACTTGCCTGGGGAAAAACATGAAAGGTGTTCCTGGATCAGAGTGGAGCACTGCGGTAGCTCATCATTTACTCTCCAAACTGGCTGTGTCTTCATTCTATCTTATTGATCACAGTAGAGGCAAACAGAGCACCTGTCCATGTCAGTGTGGAGAGAGACTCACTGGAACTTATGGGGACTCAAGCATAGGTGTGTAGATATTTTGTCTGCAAGAGTTTAAACTTTTTATGCCTTATTATTGTTCATGAATAGTTGAATACTAATCTGCTGTTAAACATTGTGCTGTTTCTTCATTTTTCAATATTTTCCTTTTATGCCTAACATTTAAAAAGAAAGATGATGGTTGGATTGCATTTTAACTTGAATTTCTGTTAATTCTATCTTTTTTTTATTATCATCAAAGTCTAAACAATAAACATCCAATGATGTTAAAGAAAAGAAAAATTAGTTTTATTCATGTCTTAAATGGTGTCTTTACATAAAATAGTTATGAAGACATGTATCTAAATTGTATCTAGATCATATTTTGCAATTTTTGAATTGAGATTTAGGACCATCAAACTTGGTTACATATTTATCTTTGGAGGAAGGTTTATCAAAACCAAAAGTAGGTTTCCTTGACGTTAATTTGGAATTTTTAGCTGTACTTGTATACATACTCAAATTAATCCATTTAATATTTTGAACTTGTGATTTAATGCTTAGATCTGTTTCATCCAAAACTAGATCACCATGACCTCTATTTTGGAATCTTATGGCCATAAATTGTGAAACTGTGTCCACTTTGAATATTTTACACTGGTGCCTAGAACTATGAAACCTTTACTGGCTGATTTATAAAAGGAGAGGGATCACGGCCCTCCTTTTGTGGCCAAATAATGTACGTGTACTTAAATTGGCACATTCAAATTTTAGCGCAATCACTGAGTAGTGAGTGGTTAGCACAATCATGAATTAGCACTACATACGTCCATGCTTTATATTGTAAGTTAAAATGATTTTTTAACGGTACTCATGAATTAACGCATTGTTGTCCGCGCCAAAGCCGCTAAAATATGAAGCCTGCTTTTTTAAGTACACATACAGTATACATTAGATTTATAAGTCAATTTTTAGGTGCAGGATATTGCATTATTTATATCTATAATGTATTAATGTTGCTAAGTAAAATAATGAAAAAAATTGTGGTGCTTTTTAGCATTTCCTCATAGTTACAAGTATTTTAAAGCAAAGTTACATTGTGTTTTGTCTTATTGTAGGTTCTCCTACAGTCTGGCATGGGTTACTGGATATTTTGATGAGTGTTTCAGTCAAGTTCACTGATTCTGAGGATTCAGATTCTGGACATGGCCCTGGAGGTCATTTCAAGGCGAGAGAAAAAGAAACAGACTTAAAGAGCCTCCGAGAACAGATAATAGCTCAGTCAATTGTGTTTTCATTCTTACAAAGAAAACTCCACCCTGAATATCAGAATCACTTGATACCTAGTATTGGCATTTCAAAGAACATGCTTGTGGTCTATTTATATGACTGTAATAATGATGTACTTCTAGAGAGTTCAGAAATGCCTTACCTCACAACACAAGGTGGTCTAATAAAACCAACCATTGTAGCACTGTGGCTGGTGTTGAACTATGAATTTTTATGCTCAGGCATAACAAAGGTATGAATAATTCTGGTTTCAATAGTAATTTTACTCAGCTTGTTCATGAGAAACTTAAATTCTATGAAGAAGTTACTGTGCCGTGTGATTCCTCATGTTCAGAGGAGGAGGAGCCGTGGACCTGGGGAGTCAGACCTGAAAATGGTGAACCATATCAGTGGTTCAGTGATATGAACATGTTACGGCCATGGAGACTTGTTGATGGTTAATAAAGAATAATTGTGAATTGAGAATGATGAACAGATCAATGGGTCAATGAGCATGTTACAACCATGAAACTTGGTATTGGTTCTTGAAGAATAAATGTGAATTTGTGTTTTAAAGAAGAATCTTCATAACATTATTTAGTTTTATTAATGATATCAAATTAATATGGAAACCAGAAGTCTCTGACGTCACAGACTGCAACTCTACTGAATTGAATTTTTAACAGAGGAAGATATAAGAATACTTGTGTGCCAAGTTATATTGAAGTCAGACCAAAACTGTAGGATGACTAGCAATCTAATAGATTTTCACTTTCCTATTTATACTAACCATGGCAACACCATCAAAATCAAAAACCCATTCACTAAATTAGTATCTTAGTGTACTCATCTTGTGTGCCAAGTTACATGTACATGTACATGTATATTGAAATCAGACCGAAACTATAGGAGAAGGATAATTTTAAAGGAATTTCACAGAAAATTATATGTTTTTGCCCCATATGGCAACACCATTAATCACAATAATTTGATGTCAAAAAAAAAAGCCAAAGTCTCAAGTGAGCTTTTCTGATCAAAGTCTGCCGTCGTCGTTGTAAACTTTTCTAATTTTCATATTCTTTTAAAGAACCCCTGCGCCAATTTTAACCAAACTTGCTACAAAGTATCCTTGGGTAAAGGGGATTAAAATGTTTTGTTCAAATGAGGGCCCACGCCTTCTTCCAAGTGGGAAATAATCAGGAATTATTGAAATATCAATAGCATTTTTAAAAAAAATCCAAACTCATGTAGCGACAATAAAAAGAAATAAATGAGCGGATCAAGGATTTGATCTTAATCAGATTGCGGTAAATTGTACCTTATTTTGCATTACATATTTTAGCATTATAGTTAAAGACTCGAATGTATAAATCATATAACGCTACAGTTCTGTAGCTATACATAATGCACGAATGAAACAGTATTCAAGATCAAAAGTCCATAAAACTTTACAAAATAGGAGCAGAGCAAACACGGACCTCCAAAACATCAGAGGTGGGGTCATGCCATAGAGGAGTGAGCATCCCTGCCGACCGGTCACACCCGCCGTGTGGTCCTTGTCATGATCGGGAAATAACGGAAAAATCTGTCGTCAATCCATTGTGTAAATAGTAATGGACTAACAATTAGTATGAAAACGTCAGTCAGCATTTGACTCAATGATAAAGAAGTGCGAACGATAGTATTGTTCTCTCGCCTACCTCCAAGTCAATTTTCAAAAGTTAGCATATTCGAAGAATTTTTAATATTTTTTTTATGGATAAATATATGGATTTTCATAAAACATTACTTATTCGGGAAAACAAAGAGAGATAACTTAAAAATTTGGGTAAAACATGTGTTTTTCACTATAGAAATCAAGGAAAAAACATCCCACCCCTCCGTGTCACAAAAATTCCTTTTTACAGGTAATATGGAATGTTATTTCACAAATTCATACCAAAGCTTTTTGTGTGACACGGGGGGAACATATGTTTATTGACAAAAAACGATAAAAATTCAAATTTTCCACCAATTTCAAAGCGATTTACAACTGAAACATTATATTTTATTGATATATTTAATATGTTTAACTTATTTGCCTAAAACATAAGAAAGATATAAGAAACATTTAGTCATATCCAAGACTATTTCAAAATATGGTGATGCTTGAAAACTCCGATTTCAGTGGAAAATATCGTCTACCCCCCTTTTTTCAAAAGCTGGAATCATGGATAATATACTGTTTAGCGCTTGTATTTTAAAAGACAATTCATCAATTACCATTCAACTGTTCTTTGTATTAAACAAAGATTTTATGGCCAGATTGCTATTTATATTAAATGATTCCAAAATGTTGGCGGGAATCTAGAGTTAGCGTGCGTATTTCTTTTATTTGCTGACAAGGTCATTGTATCGACAATAGAACTTACGAAATGATGGCTTGAAACGGGACTGTTAATAGTCTGTTCATCAGCTTGTTTGTCAGTAATTTACCTCGTTTTAGAACTTCCTCATACGTAGAGCATGCTCTTCCGTGTGATATGTAGACCTCGTATGCAGGTGATGGAGGTATATTAATATTGCTGCATAAGTAAGGGAAGTTGACTATTAAAAAGTTTGTCATCACGCTTATCATAGAGCTTGGGTATTACTTTACAGATTGCTAATAACGTCCTTTTCAAGTAAAATATCCAAATATGAAACAGATGTGTCAGACGCCTGTGATATGAGGCACAATACAAAATTCGCATATTTTTGTTATCTGTTTATTAAAAAATATATGTTTTTGAATAAAACCCATTAAATGTCGTGGAAGAGTAAAAACGTCAACCATAAAACATATTTTTTTTCAATTTCATTAAAATCTACTAGAAAAGAGTTGTAAAAATAATATTAATTAAAAACATTACGCACTGCAATATTAAGTTCAAAAATAACAATTATTTCTCCAATAGATTGTGGTATGAGGCAACGCACTTTTAAAAAAAATTTCAAAATGCGTTAAAATTTGGACAAAAACAACGCACTTGGAAAAATTTTTTCAAAGTGCGTCAAATTTGGGACAACATTAACGCTCTTTGAAAAATTCGTTTTAAGTGTGTTAAAAGTGTACATCAACATTTTTACTATGGAGGCACTTAACGCACTTTGAAAAAATATATTTTAACTAAAAAAATTTCAGACTTAGATTTTAGTAATAAACAGCATTTTTCCGTATATTTCTTTCGAAAAACAGATGAATTGATCTATCCTCGTTGAGAATGAGGAAGAAAAGACAGGTAGAAGCTTAAGGATCCTAAACCGATTTCGTAATCTTCCCTACCCAAATAACTGTAAAATAAAAGCAATTATCTTGCACAGGAATAAGAAAAAATTTTTACTTCTAAAAACTTATCAAATAATTATAAAAAGACCGTTATGTTTTATTGGAAAATTATTTTTAATCAGGATACAAACTTGGAACTCCATTTTGTCGCATTTCCCGTACCCCTAAGGGTCACATGTGAAACGTCTATTTCACACTTCCTGAAGTGACGTCATCAACAAAAAGTTACTCAACCAGGTTCAAATAATTTTTTATAATATCTAAAATGTGCAAAAACATTGAATACTTTAAGTCGTGCACTTTTTTTTTTAAAAAGTGCGTTAATATTCGATATTAACGCACTTTTTCAAAGCGCGATAACTTGATCCTAAACTTAACGCACTTTGAAAAAAAATTCAAAGTGCGTAATTTTTCAAAGTGTATTGAAACAGTGGTATCCTTTATTTCAAGCTCACCGAGATATATTGTATCGACATAAGAATGTAAGTTGCCATTGTTAATTGACAATACATCGTCAATATATCTAAATGTTGCGTTGATGGCCACAGCAAGTGTTTTCTTTTCACGTTTAAGATTTTGCACAAAGTCTACTTCATTTAAACACAAAATTAGGTCTGCTAATAACGGAGCGCAATTGTTGGAAGACCTGGTCTCCAAAAGCACATAGATATTGTCAATCTAAAACTCAAGCATGATTTGATGTCAACTTCAGAATACAATCAGAATGTTTTTTAACAATTTTGCAAATGACCAATGGCAAGGTAAACTTGTAAATTTACGAGTTCCATTTTTATTGTAAAAGCAGCTGTTGGTGATATGAAAAAGACTAGACTTTAATTTATCGTACCTGTTTAGGTGTAATTGCTCAAGTGGTTTTGGAGAAAAAATCGAAAATGTCAAAAGTTCACAGACGAACGGACAAGGAGACACAATGTTATCAAAAAAGCTATTCAGATCAGGTGAGAAAAATTGTTGAACATAATGACTTCTATTTCAAGCTCTATTTAAGAAATTATTAATTTTACAGTTTTAAAGGTTATCCTTCTTGGTTGAGGAGCGGATATTCTAAAAAAAAAACTTTTAAACAATCGATGAAAATCGTCTAAGAACTATGAAAATGTTTTCATGTCATGCAAATTCAATTTTGGCATTTCATAATCCTTTTGACTACCGGTAGGTTGGGATATACTTAGTTTTCACCAGAATGGGGAAAAAATTACATAATTCTTCAATCAAGGTAGAACTTAAAGTCCGTGAGCCTTTCATTTATCAATATTTTTACTAAAGCTTATTTAACTGGATTTTCATTTGAATCCTTAGGTAAATCCAAAAGTACATGTATTTCTATTGTAAGTGTAGCTGAATTGTCTAACAAAACATATATAAATATATGTGAAAATTTTAAAAGAAGTTTATTTTGAATAAACAAATAAATTAAAATCAACACTTTGACAAGTAATGAAAAACAGGTATAGATTCGCAAAATTGATATAAATTACAAAAACCAGTGTTCAAAAACAATTTCTGCTTTCAACTTATGATGTTCAAAGATTATACAAACACTTTTTGTAACGCGTCGATAATAGACTTTTATAGTGTGGCGAATACAACGGAAATTAAAACCAGAACTTGTTGGAGCAATTCGAAATATACCCAAATTGTTTTAGAAATGTTTATTTGCGTGACTTAAAAATTAACCATTTATGGTATAACTCATTGCTATATCTGAGTGACTTTGGCGTCGTTGAAACTTTGATTTCTTTTCTTTTATCCAAGCAACTGAGCTATACTCAGGTCAGTCAAATGTCAATGGGCTTCTAACTTAATATAACAGTTACAGTGACCACGGGAAAGTTACTGATTTTCTGTTTGCTAAGTGGTTCCTTTCAATCAAACTAATCTACTCTTCACATTTAAATGCATGGTTTGCTAAAGTATGTAAAACCCATAATCGCTCTTTTAAATCCTAGATTACAGAGTATTAATTTTTTATAAAGGTCAGATTGAAAAAAAAAAAGTAACAGATTTTTAATTTCTGTTGTGTCGCCTTTCTTCTTATCAAATTATTATTATATATCTGTGTAGAAATATTAAGCTTAATGTGATATTTTTGTTTCCGAATGCACGCAAGACCCAAAAGTTTCAAGTTTAGTGTGATTCTCTTCTACTTTTTGAAATTTGGAATAAGCTGTTTTACATAAAAATCTGAGAATTACACAAGTTCCATATTTTCCTTTCAGAGCTACACAGTCACACATAAAACATTCTTCACCATTCTCCTTGAACCTTCGAATTTTTAAGAAACCGAGACATTGTTATAGCTTGAGTGACCAGAGAAGAGTACAATACTTCAAAAATTAAACCTCTGTTGTCAAAATTTTGTTGAAATAAATTCACAGAATATCTTTAACCTACAGTCAGATTGAAATTTATCTGTTAAACAAATTTGACAAAACATTTGTCTGTTGCGGCCGGAGACGTTTCTATCCCTTTATAGGGATTGGATGGGAAAGTAAAGAAAACGGCATTTAAATACTTTTGTGAATTAACGTGTCATAAAGGAAAAACAGTTTTTTCATACAAATTTTAGGATTTTTTCTGCTTTTCTAAGGAAATGAATTTATTGATATTATTTTTCATTGCAGATTTAGGTAAGTACAAATATATTTGAATATATCTACTTTAGATTTTATTTTCATTTACTTAAATAAGATAATCAATCTTTTCATTTAAAAAGTCAGATAAAGAGGTTTATTATCAAGTCAATAAATGAAATTATCATTTTCGTTTAATTCAATTTATAAATAAACTGAAAGGGGTCAAACTATTTTAAAACGAAAGTATTTCTTACAGGAGCAGTCTTATTTTTTGACCTACATTTATTCAATCGTATAAAACAGAAATCTGATTATGATACATGGGTTCTAATAATATTCGTATCTCGTAGATACATGAAAAACCTTCAATATTGACCAATTACGGGCATTGTCAACATTATTGTATATTTTTATCAATATTAAATGTTTGAAATATGTCAAAAGAAAAACACAAGAAAAACAAGATGTGTTTGTGAAACACTATGCGCCCGGCAGCAATAAAGTTCAAAAAAGCTATTTTTAGCATATAGGTCACGTTCAAGGTCACAAGGTCATTGACTTTGGTGTTATTTGAAAGAACTTTATTAGTGGAGTATGCATACCAAATATGAAGTCCCTATCTCCTATGGTTCAAAAGTTACGACAAGAAGTCGAAAAAGCTATTTTTAGCATATAGGTCACAGTGAAGGCCACAAGGTGAATGACCTTGATGTCATTTGAAAAAACTTTATTAGTGGAGTACGCATACCAAATATGAAGTCCCTATCTCCTATGGTTCAAAAGTTATGGCAAAAAGTTAAAATAAAACTATTTTCAGCATATAGGTCATAGTCAAGGTCACAAGGTGAATGACCTTGATGTCATTTGAAAGAACTTGATTAGTGAAGTACGCATACCAAATATGAAGTCCCTATCTCCTATGGTTCAAAAGTTTTGGCAAAAAGTCGAAAAAGCTATTTTTAGCATATAGGTCACGGTCAAGGTACAAGGTCATTGACCTTGATGTCATTTGAGAGAACTTAATTAGTGCAGTATGCATATCAAATATGAAGTCTCTATCTTTTATGGTTCGTAAGTTATGGTGAATGTTAAAGTTGACAACAGACAGACAAACAGATAAACAGACAAACAGACAGGTCAAAAACAATATACGCCCTGGATCTATCGATCCGGGCGCATAAAAATACTTTTTTGCTATTACACAAAATGAGAATAATTTTATGAAGAGGGGATGGGAGGTTACACCGGTGTAACATTTCCCCAAAACTTAGAAGCCCCACTCTTCAAAGAGGGAGTTTTGAAATAAATAACTACATTAAAAAATCTATTCATATAAATTTTTATTTGTTTTCTTTATTGTTTTTTTAATTTGTATTTTAGCTCCTATGGTGTTTGGTCTTTACTCCCACTCGTTAGAGACCAGTTTACGGAATGAGATATTCAATGGCTATAACAAGGACGCCAGACCAATTCAGAAAACCTTTGTCACCTGTAACGTCAAATTACTGTCACTAAAAGACATTGTAAGTTTTACTTTATAATACACATATTACTAGTATATGTAGTATATGTAAATATAAAGCGTAGTCAGGGTCATAGGTCTATTAAAACAATAGAATTTGGAAGTGGAGCAAACATGGACCTCTAAATGCTCAACAAACCAAATTTTGTGCTTATACAAATTTTCAGACTCAAAAAACAAACTGAATTTCAAAGAAGAGATACAAATACTGAAATAATCTATTTTTCATTTCCACCTCAGAATGAACATGTTACAAAATAATTTGAGAGCAATTTTTTAAATGATTTTTTACCGACAAAAAAAAAGAAAAAAGCGATATTGAAATTAAGCTTTATTATGAAAATTAATTTATATAGAATAGACTATAAAAAGCAATCGTAATATGCTTGTGTGATTTTATCACACTAACAAAGAGCAAATGACCTCGCCCTTGGTCGATATTATTAGTTTAAGCGATATTATCCTGCATTTGTCTAACCAGCATGTTATAATTGTACATTATTTGCGAATAATGTATTTATCTTCATAACTGTGTACCAGTATCTTGACTATAGGAAATTGGAAATGTTCGATAAAATGACCCAAATCAAAGGAAAACCTTATTTATTCAATGTCAAGTAGCATAAATGTTCTACAACCTATTGGCTAGATAGGGATGTAATTTATTAATTGGATTATTTATAAAACAAAAAATAAACTTGTAAACAAAACAGACTATTTAAACAAAATTTATACAAAAATATTCTGGGCTTTAAAAAACATATTAAGAACAGTTTTCTCGTCTCTGGATTCACTGAATAACTAATCACACCATAAAAGCAAGTCGCTGTCTTTCTCAGGAAGAGAATGATATACAAAATGCTTCAGAGTTCTTTTTTATATTGAAAAAAGAACCATGGAAATAGCCATCAATGCCTAGTTCGCATTGCACATCACTCGTATTTTATTCACATTTTAGTAATGACTCTGAGAGAGGAATTGTCTAACCTATTGTCAAACCTAACAATTAGTTCTAATTTGCAAAATCATTCTACATGTATTCATTGGATATCTGAAGGATTATCCATTGAGAGACCCCAAAAATTATTTAGGTTTTTTGTGATTTTAAGTTTCTTATAATTAAAATTTTCTCTAGATTAATTAAATATATGGAGAAATCGAACAGTATTCAAACATCAGAGGTGGAATCAGGTACCATTGAGGAGTGAGCACCCCTTTCCGACCGCCACACCCGCCGTGTGCTCCTTGTCATGAACGAAAAATAACAACAACAAAAATCTGTCGACAATACAGTGTGTAAATAATGGCCAAAGAATTTCTATGAAAAACTCAGTCAGTTTTTGACTTAATGATACATGTAGATTGAATTAGATGACAAGGCCATTGTGTCAATTATAGAACTTACTGCTGATATTCTTGTTTCATCAGATTGTTTGTCTTTGAACAAAAAGATTTTTAAATTAATAAATTTTATTTCTTTTGATAGATTCTCGGCAGTTTCTGTTGATAAAATTAAGACAAAATATATTTGGCAGTAAGGCTTTTTTTTTTTCTTTTTTTCAGAACACAAGAGATCAAACTATGTCAACTGTGGCGTACTTTACTTTTGTAAGTTTGCTTCACATTTCAAACCATTAATTTGACGATTATTAACTAATATGCTTAACCTGTTATGATAAATACTAAAGACTACAAGAGCTCTAGCAAGTAGTGAAAAGTTTATTAAGACTCCGTATTTTTTTTTTAAAATTCCCTCCTTGTGTTATTTTTAGGCTTGGGCCGATACCCGGTTAACATGGACTTCAAAGCCAGCTTACTCCTCCCACATAGAGAGAATATACAGCACGGAAACGGTGTTATTCACACCTCCTTTAGTTGTGGAAAATTCGTAAGTATAAAATATCAAATAACAAATATCAATATTTAATAGAGTATTGTCAGAACAGTTGATATTTACTCAATTTTAGAGACCAAAATTTTGATTGTCTGCATCATCTTTTAAAATCCTTTGACTCAAAGGTTCAATTGAACTTTTCTAATCACATGTAGCTATTTATAGTCTATATTTCTCTGCGTCTACTATCTTTTAAAATTTTTGACTTCTTTTCCTGAACCTGAAGACCCAATCTGATTAAAATCATTCCTATGATCCACTCACATAAATCGCTACACAAGGATCTGAAAAAACCCCATTCAGGGTCATCTCCTAGTGACCTCTCAATTATCCAATCAAACGTTCACTTCCAAGAATTTAGAAGTATTTCGGATTCAGTTACAGAAGTAAAAGCCCCGATGACACACGAAAGGAAAATCGTAACCTAGTTTCCATAGCCTGCCAAGAGAACAACTTAAGTCTTTTCTGTACAGAAATATGATAAGTACTTGCTTTTGACTTGATTTTAACTCTTTGTTTGGTAGTAAACGATAATATTTTCTCCACAGCTACTTTCACTTCTACGTTAATTTTCCCGAACGTCATTTAAATACGATCTCTAATTGGTCAAAATTTTAATGAATATTTTCATTAGAAAGGTCACCAGAAGATGACCCTGAATGGGGTTTCTTCAGATCCTTGTGTATCGATCTATGTGAGCGGATCAAAGGATCTGATTTTAATCAGATTGCCTGAATACCAATATCAGTCTTGAAGAAAGTTTCTTTGGATAAAGGGTATAGTTTTTTTAATTAAAAAAAGGTCTTGAAAATGAGATACTAAAAAAGGCAAAATAATATGGAAGTCTTAAAAATCTTCTTAAACAACATATGATCGGGGAAAATTGAAACCTACATTGTATGTGAAATCCTTCGTTATGATGCAGATTAAAGTTAGCTAAAATCATGGTTCTGGGGTTCAATTTCTTACATGTGTATATAACATGTGTGAGCAGTCGGCAGGGGATGCTGACATGGCACCTGATCCCACCTCTGATGTTTCGGAGGTCCTTGTTTTCTCTGCTCCTATTTGTATTGTTAATTGGACTTTTGAGCTTGAATGTTGTTCGTTATCTCTATTTATTTCATCCCCCAGCAGAGCATGGCCATGAATCATCCTTATGTTATGCCCGTTCACGTTCAGCTTAGTTTATAACTCCTCAAATTAAGACGGAAAAATCCCTTTAATAGCAGGACCATGTGATTCACATGAGTTATGGCCCATCGAATTGTTTCGTATTAATTATCAATTTCGGGGGTGGGTTGATTGTAAAGACTTTCTTCCTATTTTTTATGTCAAGACAACAATTTTTTTAGCCATGATGAGTCATATTTTCTTGCATAGTAAAAAAACCCTAATATTTTCAGCATTAATGACCTGGGTATTATTAGCGACAAAACCCTTCCAATGAGGATCGACAAGAGTGGATTGGTCACATGGTTCCCTGGAAATATCTACGAGACATCATGTGACATTGACACGACCTTCTATCCCTTTGACAAGCAGACATGTTCCATTATTTTAACAACCAGGGGTTATATTCAAACAGAAGTAGAACTACGACTCGGAAAAGTCCCTATAGTTCTTACTGCTTATCAGGAGAATGGTGAATGGGCCTATGTATCCAGTTCAAGTGAAGTTAGTACCACATCACGTGATTTGTTGACGTACTCTACACTCACATTTACTTTCACTTTCCAACGTCGGTCATCGTATCACTTGATGACAACCATCATCCCGATGTTCTTACTTGCATTCATGAGCTGCTACGTATTCAAACTTCCAGTTGATGCTGGAGAGAAGCTCGGGTACTGCCTTACGGTTTTATTAGCGTTTGCCGTCTACCTGACTTTGGTTTCAGACAATATCCCTACAACATCAACAACGATATCTTACTTATGTGAGTATTAAAATAAATTATTTTTTTTCAAATATGACAAGGCATAAAAAACTGAAGACAACAGACATTGATCAATTCAATGATAAATGTTATAAACGATGCAAATCGAGATCAGGCCAAACAAAGCACTAACCCCTGAAACCAAGATCAGAGGTCAGTTTACCCCGACTCACCTTTTTTTTTGGCTATTACCACAATTATCCACCTGGAATTGGAATTTCTGTTTTCAAAGATAAAAAAATAATAAAGTGTCAGATACAGATTCAATAATTATAATATTTATACAGCTTGTATCCTGGAAGTTCAGAAAAATGACTTTGTATTATGATGTCTCGTTTGAAAGTCAGCATTTCGTAAGTTCTATGGTCGATACAATGGCCTTGTCAGCAAATACAATTTATCAGTGAGTCAAATGCTGACTGACCTTTTTCACACTAATTGTTAGTCCCATATTTATCCACTGAACTGACGACAGATTTTTCCGTAATTTCCCGATCATTACAAGGAGCACATAGCGGGTGTGACCGGTACACAGGGGATGCTCACTCCTCCATGGTACCTGATCCTAACTCTGATGTTTTGAGATTCATGTTTGCTCTGCTCCTATTTTGCATTGTTTTATGGACTTTTGATCTTGAATACTGTTCAATATTTCCATATGTCTCACCCCACCATGGGGCGTGATGCCTAAACAAGGGAAACACACAGATTTTACCTTTTCTGTATAGCATTAATTGCTAACTATCTGATTTTTATTTTAGCGGTATACTTGCTGCTGATGCTCGGAACTGGAGTGATATCCGTGCTTCTGACCATACACATTATAGACATTAATTTTACATCTGATGAGGAAGAAATACCAAATTATCTGCAAAATATAACAAGAATTATTTCCAAGATCGTCTGCTGGAAAAGTAACACAAATTGCTGCGGGAGGAGTAACTCTTCCATATCTGTAATCAATGTTAAATCTATGGACGTA
Source organism: Saccostrea cuccullata (assembly GCF_032062105.1). NCBI lineage: Eukaryota > Metazoa > Mollusca > Bivalvia > Ostreida > Ostreidae > Saccostrea > Saccostrea cuccullata. The sequence goes on along the minus strand of NW_026938868.1, from coordinate 761,469 downwards.
GAAATGGATTCAAAGAAAACCAGTGTTGATAGTAATGTGGAGAAGAAGGAGGATCTCTCGTGGCAGGAGATTGCAAAGATTTTAGACATCTTTCTGTTCCGAGCTTATCTTTTCATAGTCATAATGCTGTCCATTATGTTCATTGGTATCATGTATTTGGGTCCACAGTGATCGAATGTCACTTGTTATATTTTTTTCTAGTCAGCTGTTTCGCATTGATAGGTCTATTTGTTTTTATTTGACTTTTTCCATAAATGAAACCAGGCTTGAGTTACTTACGATTACCGATCTTAAAATGTTAATGCTACTTAATAACCACTTTTGTAGGTCCATCCTCGTATTCATCTTTTTCAAGTTTTAATTAAATGCGTATTTTTTAAAGCATTTCTATAGTTATAGCATGCTATGATAATGCAACTCAAGTGAATTCTTACATATACGACCCTCCTCTTCATGCTACTTCACTAGTAGTCTAGCACTAGCAATAACTTAACTAGTTTAGCTTCTCAATTTTATCACGACGCGGTGTGGGACTCTCCATCTCAACTCGATTGGATTTCCTCCCTCATATACAATAATGTTAATTTTAAACGGAATAAAATTTAATATAAAATAGATATATACAATAAAATAGATATCATTTAAATCTTGGTTTGCTTGTTGTTATAGTCAAAGAATAAATATACTCCGTGAAAACTTTCCGCCGTATTTCTTATGAAAACTACCTCCCTTTTTCAACTTTTTTAACCGTGTTTCAAGGACACTTCTAAAGCAGAAAGCTCTTCTATCATTGAAACTTATCTTAATTAAAGCATACCATCAGTAATAATAATATCACTGAAAGTTATTAAATTGAAAAATACCATCAGTAATATGATATTTAACGTACATCAACCTTAACGATACTGTATACTGAAAATATATATAAACGCGTTTTGGCATATTTTTCCACAGTGTACAGTATTTATTTATTTTTTCCATAAAAAAAAGGTATTTTAGAAAAATAATTGCATTTGGTACTTTATCACTTGATTTCAATGAAAGACAAATTGGGAATTTGTAACCTTAAAAAAAAAATTTCGAATAATCAATCCATCAACGAGAGGACACATACATTAAGTACTTCAAAAAATCGACTTATATCTATATCTTTTAAATAGGGCCATTGGTAAACTATGTTTTTTTTTAAATATGGGATGATTTGACTTTGATATATTTAAGTGCTAAAAAGCCTCATTGTTATTCATTTCCCGGTCACAAATTTGTCTTTCTCTGACTATTGTAATCTTTAATGGAACATTGCGTTAAATGGGTTTTAATTAAAGCTTAATCGTTTTCACTTAAATGGATGTCACGGTGTTACAATGTAATGAGTTTAGGTATTGATGACCTAATTAAGCCTCTATGTGCACGTACATGGGGGTCACATAACTAGTATTGAATCCAAAACACCAAGGGCTGTGTAAATTACTGTTTATATTAGAATGCACACAATTCACGAGCCTCAAAAGACTTCAATTTTTCACACAAGTTACTAGTACTCTTTTGACGAATCTGTACATGCAAGGATGTTATTTTTTACTCTTTTTGTGCCAAGAAGTTGTCTGTAACTGATCGTGTCCTTACATTCACAAACTGCTTTGTACGTTCTCATATATAGCTAAAGCTTTCAATGTCGCCAAACTTCATTTCAAATATTTTAATCTATCTTTCTCTTGAGTTGTGATATTTTTATGTTTTCGAATTGTGATAAATTTTGTAAAGAAAGGAGAAAATACTGATATGCCATGTTTGTCCTTGGTTGTTTGTTTTGAACATATTTTATTGACAACATGTCCAAGTTCCAAAAGACTTAGATAGTCCTCTCCCTTACATAAAAATCTCAATAGCCATACAATATTTACAAAGATTTACAATTTTACAATTATATACAAGATCTAAAAACAATAGCTATTATTGCCAAAAAATGAAAATATCAATTGGTTGCTGTGGTTATGATAGCAATGTTAATGTGTTCTTTATTAGGACTCAATCAAGATTTAAAGTAGATGACATTTTTCAAAAATGTTAACAGCACAACTAATACAAAAACTTATAACCAAATTTTGCTAATGTTGGTCTGTACATGTATATGTGTCGCTTGTAATCAGCTATCTATAACAAACAATGAACAGTTTAATCAGAATCTTTGACTATTCGCGCCAAAAATTGCTCTTAATAACTAAACATTTTATATCCCATACTTGTTTAGTTTCCATGTCAATTTCGTTTTTAAAATGTCCAATATGGTTTATCTGCATCCTTAGAAACAAAATCAAATCTAATTTATAGAAAATGTGATAATCAATAACATGAATATTGTTGGTGTAAATTCAAACAAGACTTCAAAGTGTGTTTAAACCATTCCCTAGTTATATAAACACTTGTAGCAAACGTTTATCTATTTCACCCGGAGACGCCATGTTTATTTTTTTAATGACTATTTAAATTTGGAAATTGCACCATTTTGGTATTTAAATTATAAAGACTTAGACTTACGCTTCATTTTGTTTCAAAGATTATTATTACAAAGAACCTTAAGAGAATGAATTTCTTATTAATTTTATTCGCAAATGCACGTAAGTACACTAAACTTGTGAATTTAAAAGTTTATATTAATTTTCTTATCATTATTTATTTTAAAAGTTACATCGTGCAACAGTAAGTGTATAAAGGTGAAAACAATCTCATAAATTAATATCAATGATACTGAATTCTGTACACTCATTTTCATATGTCCATATCTTTAAATTGGCAATCATATTTTTTACAATTTAGTGCATACCTTTAAATTGTGATGGGGCTTAGTTTTTTTTTGTTGTTGTTTTTTTACCAATACCGGTGTGTTAGTGGGAGAGTGATAGGTGCTAGTAAAAACTAAAAACGTTGCTTTGTTGTTGCTTAAAAAAGTAAGCAATTGATTGATATTATATTACATAATAAATCAAGTTATGACATTATTTAAATTCTTTCTTCTATGTTAGATCTTTTTTTTTTATTTAAAACTCATTTTTTTTAAAAAAAATCATTTTGTCCTGTTTTAGAGCAAACTTTCCATTTTATTTTAAGTATTCTTCTTGTGATTTTTGGATGACCCCAGCCGTATAACAGCACCTGTCCGTGTCGAAATATCAGTACCGCGCGTCAGTGCCATGTGATATATTTTTTTTGGCACGTACAGATGCCGTTATACGACTGACGATGAAATTAAATTCTGCCCAAAGTGAATTAAATAATGTTTTCCCCAAAAAAGGCACATCCTTTACCCATGGGAACTTCGACGAATCGCTCGGAGACTCGATCTCCAAAAAGTACTTACTTAATTACTTATGCCTGCTACCCCTTTTGGGGCATAGGCCGCTAACAAGATTCCTCCAGGCCCCTCTATCCTGAGCAATATTTTCTACCTCCTTCCAGTTCTTCCCCATTCTTTTGACATCTGCCTCCAAATCTCTCCGCCAGGTGTTCTTTGGCCTCCCTCTCTTACGTTTTTCTTGGGGGTTCCAGGATAGGGCTTCCCTTGTGATGTTTTTATGTGGCTTGCGTAGAGTATGCCCTATCCACCTCCACCTTCTCTGTATTATTTCTGTTTCTGTAGGGGCTTGGTTGGTTCTTTGCCACAGGTTGATGTTACTTATTTTGTCGGGCCATCTAATCTGGAGGATGCGTCTCAGACAAGAGTTGACAAATGTCTGTATCCTGTCCAAAAAGTACACCAATGGTCGATTAGATCATGGGAATCCCCACTGATTACTGGGGAACACAATCTTCAAAAACTATACAGACATTGTCATTCAGAAACTTAACATCTTTTTATCATCAATTTCTGTTAATTTTTCATACAAGAGAATTTTCTTTAACAAATTCATTTCGCAAATGACTAACGACAAGGTAAAAGTTCCAAACCAGTTGAAGAGGCAGATGTCTTTGATGTAAGTCTTTGTTAATTTTGAATTTTGTTGTATAAAATGTTGAAAAGTCTAAAATTTCATGATATTGATTTTTGTAAAATGTTTCAATTTCAACTTTCTTAAAAGAATACAAATAAATCCTTCGCATTTTTAATCATCTAATTTACACCACTCCTCGTTTAAATGTATTTTGATGTATAGTACTTTTGAATTTTTACTTTACTTTAGTGGATAGTAAAAAAAGAGGTTTTTTATTTACTAGTATCCCCACTGTCTATCTCTGTGTGTAAGGATTTGGAATCCAGTATACGAATACTTCAAATAAGAGCCCTACAAACAGATACAATTTTTGTTACCTGCTTAGTCAGCTGTGATTAGTAGTACATAGTGAGCATGTAATCTATCTATTGAATTGACTTAGGAAAGAAAAAGGAGTATTGTTAATTGATAAAATGTCTTCGACCTATATACGAAATATTGAATTGCGGGTCACGCAAGAGACGTCTTTTCATTAAAAGGTTTTAAAATAAATTCTTTCTTCGTGTTATAGCAAAAATTGGTCTGTTCATATTTGGCGTTACACATGAGAATTCCCACAGATTGTTGAAGACTTGACTTTCAAAAACCAAATAGAAAAATAATTGTCAATCAGCTCAAGCATCTTTTCAGTATCAATTTCAGGGTACTGTGTGTGCAAATAATGTTTAAAATAATTTACCACCTTTCAGAATTTTGGTAGTTAGAAATTAGATCAGCCGCTTGACGCTGACAGATACAGTATCCGGTACATAAATACTGAGAGCAATGAGCTCACTGAATGATACCCCCGCCTCCCATATGAATATAATGGGAGTGTCCATGTTTTGTTGTGGAAAACCCAAAATATGTGTTAGATCAAAAAGTAAAATAGGAGGTGCACAATGGCAATATGTAATAAAGATGTGAAAGTTTAATCAAATTTCTTTCAGTGGTATGAGAGGAGTTGCGGATAAGAGATGGGTACTCCAAAGCGCAACAGACGGACGGACGGACATAACGATTACTATATACCCTCCCGTTTTCAAGCGGGGGTAATATTAATTGACTCCTTAACAAGGAGAAGAATCAAAAATAGTAATTTTGTGAAAGATCAGATTCGAAGCTTTACCAAGATATTTTTTAAATTACCTGAAAAAGAAAAAAGATGACGTAATAATAATTTTGTTCAGAAATCTATTGGAGAAATATCATTGTTATAAATAAGTTATGAACTTAATATTGCATGGTGAAAATGACGAATAATAAACGTACAATTTTAATTAATATTATTTTTACGACTCTTTTCTAGTGAAGTAGATTTTAATGAAATTGAAAAAAAATATGTTTTATGGTTGACGTTTTTACTCTTCCACGACAAGATTTTTGTGGGGTTTTTGAGGGATTGGATGTTATAGATATGCAATGGGTTTTATTCAAAAACATATATATAATTGAATGTTAATAAACATGATAACAAAAATATAGCAGCTGAATTTTGTATTGTGAGAACTCGTCATGAATTTCGTATTTCGTGTTGATGAGCTTGAGATAAAATATACCACACTGACACATCTGTTTCATTTCATATATGGATATTTTACTTGAAAAAGACGTTTATGGTAATCTAACAACCAAGCTTTATGATAGACGTGATGACTTTAACTTTTCTATCGTCGACTTCCCTTACTTATTCAGCAATATACCTTCATTACAAGCAAACGGAATTTACATATAGTTGATTCGATACGCAAGAGCATGCCCTACGTATGAACAATTTCTAAAACGAGAATTGATAAACAATTAAAGTGATGAAAGAAGAATATCAACAGTATCGTTTAAAGTCATCATTTTTTAAAGTTCTATGGTCAATACAATGACCTTGTCAGCAAATACAACTTATCATAAACTCAAATGACTGCATAATTTTGTCTCAGAAAAGCTAAAAACAGAGGTGCTTTGTGATGGTATTTATTGACGTATTGACACAATACAAATCCCTCACCCTGAGTGCAGAGTACATGTCTAACAATAAGCCCATCATCGCTTTGTCTCGTTCTTAGTGAAAAATCATCGAATATGTCGTAAAACCACATACAATCATGTTTTTCTTGTGATCTCTCTACCTTTTCCTGAATTAATTGGCGTCGAACAGTTCTTATTTAAATAGTACAAGTTGTTCTCCCTTAATTTCTGACTCCTTTCTGAATACATTCATTGACCTTTTAAATTAATTCGGTAATAGTATCCTTAGATTAACCAAACGTGAATGAATAGCAAATAACAGTTTTTCAAAGGCCCAAGGAGCATAAAGGTGTTAAAAGAGATTTAGACTTAAACCTTGCGTTGACCATGAGATCACCACACGTTATAAAGCTTATGTAGACTAAATCAACCTTAATTGAGAACGAATCGCCATTTAGGCCACTAAGATTAGTTTTTATTTTATATGATTTAGTTATATTACATATATTTTTTTTGCAAAATGAGAATCTTATGGATATTTTTAACAGTGTCAATGAGTAAGTCATCGTACTTTGTATGACGTTTACTGTATCAATTGGTACGCTTCTAAGTTGTTAATTCTTTTTTTCTAAATAGTAAAACACTACATTTCATTTTTTAGGGAAAAAACTTTTGAACATTATTGGGCGTTGATTATGGAAAGCATTGGTATCTTAAATATTAATTGTACTCAGTTCAGCATGGAGAATCTGTATGTTCGTCTTATAAAATTCATTAAAATCAAATGCATGTACCTATAAAAAGCATTTTGATTAAGGAAAAAATTAAATGCACATGTGAAAGAGCCTGGTTAAAATACAGGTTACGATCTGGGCTGCACATATTTTAATATCACATATATATACCTATTAAAACAAGTATTAGGTTTCTCTCTCTTATGATTTCCAGTTAGGCAATTATAGTTATAGAAAAAGTCCAGAAAAGCAAGTTAGAGAGGCTGACAGAGGAATTACTGGAATAACAAACAGATTGTCACCTCCGGGTCCGTAGAGGACTAATAAGAAAATACTGAACATAATACTTTGTCGCATAATTTTTAATATTGCATCTTCTTAAAATGTTTCAAATATCTAAATTTAACCCCAAAAATGCAAAAATACAGCGTATTCAAACCTAGTATAATATTGATTCTGACTTAGCGGAATTCTGATAGTTAATACTCCTATGGTGTTTCCAATACATTAAGTCAATACAAAGACATGCTAGAACATTCCTTCACATATCCTTCTGCAATTATTTTTTCTTGCATTTTAATGAATGTTTTACATATAACAAAGCAGCTGGTTCAAACACGTGATTGATTTCGCTACTTCTTTCATTTTCTTTATTCATTTGCCGAAAAATTTTAATGAAATGAAGCTTCTGAATTATTTATGCTGTTATTTCAAAGAATAAAGTATGAATTGTATGATACAGAATTAATTTCAATATTCAGTTACTAATTATTATACCCATTTAATTGTATTAAGGCTGTTTTCCTCAAAAGAAGTATGCATGTCGAAACTATCACATATGGAGATAACAAACAGTATTCAAGATCAAAAGTCTATAGAACAAAAGAAAATAGGAGCAGAGCAAATACGGACCTCCAAAACATTAGAGGTGGGATCAGGTGCCATGGAGGAATGAGCATTCCCTGCCGACCGGTCACACCCGCCGTGTGCTCCTTATCATGATCGGGGAAAAATTCGTCGTCAATGCAGTGTATAAATAATGGACAAACAATTGATGTGAAAAACTTCAGTCAACATTTGACTCAATGATAAACTGTAATTGCTGACAAGGTCATTGTATCGACCATAGAACATACGAAATGATGACTTTAAACGAGACTGCTGAAATTCTTGTTTCATAAACTTGTTTGTCAATAATTTATCTCGTTTTAGATATTGTTCATATTTATAAACTCCGTATGCAGGTGATTAAGGTATATTGGGGGAAGTTGACGTAAGAAAACTCAAGTTATCACATACATGTATATCATAGAGTTTGGTTGTTAGATTACCCCTTTTGAACCGTTTTGTTTTCTTTTTTATTTAAATATTATTTAAAGACTTTTTAAAAAAAATATTGTATCTTTATCATATAAATTGCTATAAAAAATTCCATATGTTATTTCAGTTCCTTCTGTGATCGCTGTATATACCTGGACTAAAGAACGTGCCTTGAGAACCGAATTATTTGTTACCAACTCGTACGAAAAAGAGTCGAGACCAACACCTTCTGTAGACATAGATTGTAACATCAAACTTCTGTCACTTAACGATCTGGTGGGTATAATGGTTTTCTTATTAGGGGCGGATCCATAATTTTTCATAACTTTTCGTTTAAGTGCTTGTTTAAAATTTGTTTTAAGCAATATTAATGTAAAACATAACTACATGTATACAGAGCGTTATATAAATCATATTTTACCATTTTCCCCTAGAACATCAGAGAACAAACCATGTCAACAGTGGCGTATTTCTCATTTGTAAGTATAACAAATGAAGGGTGAATCAATTGAGTTAATACTACAAAATTATCACACTTATGACTTTATTTTCCAGATCCTACTCATTAACATTTTTATAATAACTAATAAATTGGCAGCTACCGGGGTTTAGGCCCGGACTAGCATCCATTACCAGTATAACATTGTTAATACATAGCATTTATATAAACAAAGAAATAAAGACAATACAATTTTAAACTCAGAAAGTATGTATAATTATAGGGAACGTCACTGGTATTTTACAATATTAAACTGATATGCAATATATATAATTGTACATGTAATAAATAGTTTTATTTATTATATCAAGACTTTTGTATCTGTTTCTTTGTGATTTGCATATTAATAAAATGAACTACAAATCTATAGTAAGATGTAAATGATATTCATAAATCTCGGCAATGTTTTTTTTTTCAGACGTGGACAGATTCCCGCCTGAGTTGGGATACCAATCCGGTATATAGTAGCGACATCAACGCCATCTACAGTACAGAGAGCAAAGTCTTTACACCTCCAATAGTGGTGGAAAATTCGTAGGTTAATTTTCCTTTTTGAAGTAACATAAAATAGCAAAAAGATGGTATTTGAAATAATACATGTAAGGAGAAGCTCTTCTCTACATTTCATGCACAGACTGATACATGCACATATATTTTATGTTAATTGTAAAATACTTCTAAATATTAGAGATATAGTACTTGCTCATGACTTGCAGCGTAAGCGGCGTATCCTTATGTCACGGGCTTGAATCCCACTGTGGGGCGTGGAGACCGCTCCTTCCATATAGACCTAGGTCCCGTCTCGCAATTGGTGCTGGCAAGAAAACAACGATTACTTCTCTTATTAGTGGAGAATATCAAATCGAGGACTCTATATCACAGATGTTTTATGGCCTAAATACGACCGTTTTTAAAATTATTTTGTAATTAAACGATAATTTTAAGTTTCAAGAATGCAATAGTATTTCATTTTTTACGTGATAAAAACTCTTTAAGTGCCAAATAAAGATGCAAATTTGCAGCCCTCCACTGGCAAGTGGTGGCTTCTCAATAAGAGAGAACATTTTTTGAAGGTGACTAAAACAAACAAGCAAAATACTTCAAGTGAGCTGTTGTACATTACAAACAAACAAGGTAAGCTTTTGACAAATTAGGTGTGAAACCAAGGATATGTACCGTCTCGTTTTTCAATTCTATATTCAATGCAGTGACCTTGCCAGCAAATGGAATCTCTCATTAAATCGAATACTGATTGATGTTTACCATACTGATCATTAGGTCATTAATTACAAACTAAATTATCCACAGATTTTTTGCGTTTTCCCGATCATGATAAGGAGTACATGGAGGATGTGACCTGACGACATAGGCTGATTACCCCTCAACGGCACCTGATCCCAACTGAGATTAATAAAGAAGTCCGTGTTTACTCTACTCCTGATTTGTAGAGCTTCCATGGACTTAGAGCTTGATTAATTATTCTTATCTATACATATCAGGCAAATGCTTCTGTGTGGGGATCGGTCTTATGTCATCATGTAGTTTTTTATTATTATTTTTTAATAATATTGCTCCTTCAGCGCCTGTCTGGTTTCTTTAAACCAAGTAAGCATTGATTTACAACATTGATATTAACAAACAATATCTCACTAAATCGACAACATGCATACCATTTACATGTGGCTAGAAATTTAAACAAGTGTAAAAATAATATGGTATTAATATTTTCCTAGTAAAATATCCGAATAAAAAAAACAGATTTGTCAGAATATATGGTATCATGCATTTATAATAAGGTCACTAGGATATATCAAGTCAACATAATTTATAAAGTGCGGGTTCAGAGAAATACAATTGCCTTACAATCTTTTTGAATTTCATGTCCCGAGACACAAGGATTCATGCCAAAGGTTAAACATGTATACATTGTTTAAATATATCATTTGAATTGACAGCTATCAGACATAGTGGTTGCATGATAAACTAACATCGTAGTCACTATGTCCTTTGACGAAAAGGGACTAAATTGGAATTGTAATTACAAATAATTTCATTATTGATATCATCTTGTTTACACCTGAACATTCAGCAAGCAAGCTGTTTACCTGATAGATCAAAAAACTGAATTAAGTGATGTAATTAACACTATCAAAGTGTTTGCATATAAATGTATACCCTATACACGTGTTCAATGTTAAGAGATCTAATACTAGTACATGTAGATGCGTTTGAGCATCTTATGAAGCAGCTCTTTTATTTAAGCATTGAATTCATACTTTTGGATGCCGCCGGTCCTATAACACACCTGGCCGTGCCGCCAAATTGAATATCGCGCGTTATGATAAAAACTACGCATGCTAACTCTGATTCTCGCCTACATTTTGCACCCATTTAAATATTAATGGCAATTTGACCATAAGATTTGTGTTTACTACAAAGAACAGTTCAATGGATATTGATTCATTATTATGAAACCAGCGCTAAATAGTAAAGTATCCCTAATTCATGCTCTTGAATTAAGGGGGTAGACGATATTTTCCATTGAAATGGGACTTTCAAGCATCGCCATATTTTGATTTAGAAAACAATACTATCGTTCGCAGTTTTTTGTCGGCACGGCCAGGTGTGTAATAAGACCGACAACATCCAAAAATATGACTGAAGTATATGGAGATAACGAACAGTATTCAATATCAAAGTCCATAAATAATGCAAAATAGGAGCAAAGCAAACGGGACAGGGGTTGAGTCAAAATCCTCTTAATATCTTTTTTGAAAATTATTAAAAGAATTTCAACTATATTTTATATATAGCAACAAAGGAAAATGATAAATAATTGATTCCCGAATATTAATCCTCCTACACTGAAGAACACGCTGTTATGACAAAAATATATACATCATACGCAGCTGATAATAGTATACATGTATTTGTAAATAGTCAAGGGACACAGACAATAGAAAAGTACGTCATCACAACCAGTCATCAAAATCATTAGGATTTAAGTTTGCTACCAATATCTTCCCTAGTAAATCATCTAATCTTGTTAAAGATGTATCAAACTTGAGTTCAGCGGAAGATACTGATTTATTTTCACTACTTGACCTCTAGCAGGTCCTGTTTTTAGCTCTACTGGCCAGAGACCAGAAGAGCTTATGCAATAGTAATGCGTCCGGCGTTTTTGAAAATGCTACTCCTCCTACAGATTTTGTCTGATTTCAAAATAATTGAATAAAATCAAAATAAAATCACAAGTAGACTAAACTAAGATACATAATTCTGTGTATCGGTTTTTGATTTCGATGAACGATGTTGCCATGGTTACTAAAAATAGAAATTTCTGTGAAATACATTCAAAATGCTACTCCTCCTATAGTTTTGTCTGATTTTAATATCACTTGGCACACATGTATACTACATTAAGATACATAATTCTGTATATCGGTTTTTTTATTTCAATGAACGGTGTTGCCGTGGTTACCAAAAATAGAATTTTTTAAAAAAATACTCTCAAAATGCTACTCCAGTCACAGTTTTAGTCTGATTTTGATATTATGTGGCATGCAAGTAAACTACACTGAGATGCATAATTGTCTTTTCTTTTATTTTGATGAATGATGTTGCCTGATAACTTAAAATGAAAATACGGTAAAATTTTATTAAAAGCTACTCCTACAGTTGTAGTCTTATTGCAATATCTTCCCACAAAAAGATACTTCTTAAAGGATCATTATTCTATTTATTGCTGTTGTAAAGTTTCAAGTCCCAAGTTACTTTTCTCTTCCTTTGTTATAAGTCCAAACCAATTTATTGATTGATTGTTTGAATGTTGTTTACGTCCCTCTCGAGAATTTTCACTCATATGGAAACGCCACCAAATTACGAAGAATCAGGAGTAAAGCTCTATGGATGAGCTTAAATTTATGATCTCGAAATCAAGAGACTTAAGATACTCAAGCAAACATGATTTTTGAATTTGTTGTTTTTCTTTATGAAAGCATGTATATATAAGAAAAATCTCACTTCAGTAAATCCATTAAGGATGCCATGTCACAATGTATTTTATCTCACCGTGTAACCTTTTACAGGGTCAGCAATTTGGGAATAATCAGTGATTTGACTTTACCGATGAAGATTCAACAGGATGGAAAAATCACGTGGTCTCCTGGTGATGTCTATGAAACAGCATGTGACATCGACACTTCGTTTTACCCATTTGATGAGCAGACATGTGTAATAACCCTAACAACTCGGGGTTATTCCAAGTATCAACTAAGTCTTACATTGGACAAAGTTCCGATCGTGCTGACAGCTTACCAAGAAAACGGAGAGTGGACTTTGGTTTCCACCGACTCGACAGTAACTAAAACACTTCGTGACTTGGTCCCCTACTCTCATATTAACTTCAGTTTCACCTTTAAGCGTCGTAATTCTTTCCACCTTATGAACACTATTATTCCAATGTTTCTGTTGGTCGGCATGACGTGTTTTGTATTTAAGATCCCAGTGGACGCTGGGGAGAAGTTGGGTTACTCTCTGACTGTTTTGTTGGCGTTTGCTGTGTATTTAACGCTGGTGTCTGACAATATCCCCACAACTTCTACAAATATCTCATATCTTGGTAGGCATATTTCTTCTACGAATTTTGTTGAAGTTGAGATGATTTTGATATTCCCTTTTCATGTTATTTTTTTTATTTTCAGCCGCTTACTTGAATGTGATGCTCGCCCTTGGTGTCTCGGCTGTACTCTTTGCTATTTATGTCATTAATATCCATTTAAAACCAGAGGAAGAAGAAATTCCAAGGTATCTTCAATTTATTGCAAAAATTTCATCAACAGTCTGTTGTTTCAAAGAAATTGGTTGCTGCTGCAAAAAAGATAAAACAGAAGTCACTGTCATTAGTGATACAGAAAACGAAGATGTGAGAAAATTGGGAAAGGGATACGAGGAAAACGAAAAATCATTCACATGGCAAGAAACAGCAAAGATAATGGATATGTTGCTATTTCGCATTTATTTCTTTATGTTTATACTTATGACACTTGCTTTTGTAATTATTATGGCAATCGGATCTTTTATATGATGCATTATTTGTTTTAATATCGTCAAATAGTTAATTTGTGTACCAAATATTCTTCATTTACCAATAATTCGAATGCTGACTAACGAATTTCATACCAATTATTAGACCACTATTTACACATTGAAATGTCTACGGATTTCCCCGATTATGACAAGGAGTACACGGTGGGTGTGGTCGGTCGACATGGGACGCTTACTCCTCCATGGCATCTGATCCCACCTCTAAATTTTTAAGAGGTCCGTGATTGCTCTGCTCCTCATTTAATTACTGTTTGTTGTCTCCATATTTCATTCATATTCTAATAGTTCATTATTTTATGTTTGTCTGTTTGAAAATCTTTTTAAAAATTAGTTGACAGCTATTTTGTATAGTTATGAAAATTGTTTATTTGTTTATTTTATCAACTAGTAATAAATAAATTTCCAACAATTATGACTTTTTTTTTATCACTACTCAATTTTCACCAAGCAAAATCGGAAGCAAAGAAGTTTCCTTGAATGTTACATTGACGTAAATTTATAACCCCTTTTTTCACTTGTGAGAAATAAATAGTGTGCTTTAAGAATTGAATCAAATTTATTAAAATCAATACAATTTGAACGCTTCCGTAAGATTGCTTAAATATTTTCATGTGTTTAGGATATGTTGATAGCTGGTGTCCTTGCAAAAAGAACAGTTACACAAATCAAAACTGTAATCAAGATGTATCTATATATAAGTAGACAGATTTGGGTCTTGGATTTAAATATCTATTTATCATGAAATGAATGAAAAATGAAAATAATACAAATTCCCTTAATATTCTGGCTAGGACAACGATTAATTTGGCTAACACAAAAGATTTTTCATTGAAAATTTTATGTGTGAGGCGAAAATGCACTCATTTTTCACGTTCTCAAAATTACATAAATCTAAAGAAACATCATCAGGCAACATACAAAATGGTCTGTTTTTCAAATATGCAATACATTCAAATACAGTAAAGTAATTCACAACAGTGTTTTTTAAAAGTCAAGTTTGGTCAAGCAACTCCATTGTGAAGTAATCTTTAAAGGTAATTGGAAGTTTCCTGCAACAATTCCATTAAATCTCTCCTTACATATAAATGTTCTAGGTTTAATGATTTTGATGATTTACTTTAACTTCTATTTCTTAGTTAATCTGTTTCTACATTTAAAAATATTTCAATTGATGGCAATTCACTAATCAATTTGTTTGCTCAATTTAAAGATACACAGAGTGTACAGCAAGTATTGTTTTCTATTGAATGATGTTGTCCCGAGAATTTCTTATCCTGTATTATCTTAAGGCTCTCGCTATTGAGAGAGTTCACTGTGTTATTGACACCTCTTTAAGTGGTGGAAAATCCTGAAGTTAAACTAATATCATGCTCTAATAAATGGTCAAAGCTATCAAAGTATGAATCCTGAAAACTTGGTTTCATAAGATGCATTTACAATTGTAGGTTTTCGTTTGTTAATTTTCAAAACTTGGACATCATAATTGACTTTCTTCCAACCTTTTCGAATATATTAGCAATCTATGAAGAAGTGAAAAAAATAATACAAATCGTTAACTTGAGTTTCTTGTAAATCAGACTTGGCAAGTTTTCATTTATGAGACATCCGTGTACTGATTTTTTTATCATTTGATAGCAGACAAGTTCCATTGTCTTAACTTGAACTGCTACGAATCAGTACAGAACCAGTGGTGCGAACTTTAAATTGGCATAATTATATACTCCACACTTACTTTTACATTCCAAAATTGGCCATCGTATTATTTGATACTGATAGTTCAGCTATTCACACTGAATACAGAAGGAATTGTCTACGGATTTTCCTGTATTCACGGTTATTAGAAGAAGGACAAGGCGAATGTAACCGGGCGACAGGGGATGGCTACTCCTCCATGGCACCTGCTCCCCTATTTTAGAGGTCCTTGTTTTGCGCTGCTTCTGATTTGTATTTTTTCAAAGGACTAGTGAGCTTCATTCCGGTTCGTTATCACCATTTTCCATTGATTAAAACCATCATCCCAATCTTTTAAATGCAAGAAGCTCTTTATATACTTTCTGACGATGATATAGGAAAACTTGGATACCATATAATGGTCTTTTTAATATGGTATGTTGATTTATATGTTTATTTGTTTGTTTAACTACCCTTTGGGAATTTCCAGCATTGAGATGCCAATGCTGAAAGAGGGCTGCAAAGTTAGACCTTTACTAGGCCTTTGGGACCTTCAGTCACATCGGAATTTTTTACGTGCCAACACATAATGTGATATGGAACCTCCCTTTAAAGTGAAGTATTCCATATTGGATTTCGAATCCGCAACGTAGAGGTCCAGTTCTTATATTGCAAGTCTATAGCAAAACCTCTAACCTTCCCCCAAGTGGGTCAAGCTTATTATAGTATGTCTACCTAACATAGCTTTCAGACATGTGTGATTTCGTAGAATATCAATTTATCTTGCTTATGTGAGTATATTTACGCTTTATTTTTTCAAATTGTCATGAAATGATGAATTAATTAAAGAAATCAATCGAGGACATATGAATCCGTGGGCCAATGGGAACAATGGCTATAAAGAGAAAACAAATCTGCTTAATTTATAGAACTGGCATGCTATCCTTTTGACTTTGTCAATGAATGTTCAATTCAACCTGCTGTGAAGAGAAACTTCAGACGTTCGGTGCTGTAACATATATCAGAAGTATCGTAAATCACGTGTAAGTTCTCAAAATCCCAAACATTTAATGTTACAATATTTTCTTTGAAAGTCAGATTTGTGTGACCGGTCGGCAAGGGATGCTCGCTCCTCCATGGCACCTGATCCCACCTCTGATGTTTTGGAGGTCCGTGTTTGCTCTGCTTCTATTTTCTATTGTTTTATGGACTTTTGATCTTGAATACTGTTCGTTATCTCCATATGTTTTATCAAAGAAGAATGCCCTTTATACACGTTATGCAACCATTCCTTGCAATAAATTAAAAACTGAGACTTTTGACTAGTATGCTTAACTGCTTCTTCGGTTCTTCCAAGTGAAACTTGGAAATTTTCTTTTTGTGTAATTAGTTATCAGCAAATCACACAGTCACCAGGGAGTATGCTTCCTATTTGGGTGTTTTACTGACTAAAGACGATAAGGACCACCTAACAACTTAACTGTATGACAATCAAAATGATTTCAGTTTTTCAATCACCAGTAATAAATGAATGTAACAATTTTGTGTATATGTCACCCAACTTATTTGATTCTCAGTGATATGCTCTAAGACCGATCAAGTTTTAAACCGAATCAGGCTAGATAAAATGATGTACATACAGGGATTTCAAATATCTCTTTGAAAACAGCATTTTGTAAATAATTACCTTACTCGCAAATATAACATATCATTTCGATGTATATTGACTGACGTGTTTTATACTAATAATTCGACCTTTCAATAAGACTAGGAAATATTCATTATAAAGTGATTACGTGACATGTCGACAGAGGATTATTTGATCCCACCTCTGGGATTTCCAGGGGCCCCTGTTTTATCTCCTGTTTACAATGGTTGTTTTAATGTCGATTTTCTTTAGATCCATAGATCACTGTTTGCTATATTCATTTTTTTTTCTTTTTGCATTATCATTGACATTTTATAACAGAAAATGAGTTAGCACGGTAAACTCTGCTTTTCATCAATTTAGATAACATTTTTCTTTATGAATATTTCATCAGGAATATTTCCAGAATTTCTTTCCCATAAATGATATGCAATTAATTTTTTTAAATGCCTTTAAATTGCTTTTAAGCGGCGTATTGGCTGCTGTTGCTGTTTGTGTTATTTCTTAAATGACTACACAAACTACCAGTATATAAACTCTGTGCCTGCAAAAGCAGACAGCCCTTAGAATCTAGATTAAGGAGGAATGCCACACCAAAATTTCTTTCATACATCTTTAAGACATCCATATATTGTATTGACTTTAGCATTGGAAGGTCAACATTAGCTCTTAATTATTTTTATTAAAAAATTTCTTTCCGTTGAAGTAAAAGAGATAAAAGGTACCAAAGAGTCTGACACATGTACATCTATTTCATATTTGGATATTTTACTTGAAAAAGACGGTAATTTAATGGTAATATAACAACCAGGCTCTATGATAAACGTGATGACTTTAACGTTCCTATTGTCAACTTCCCTTACTTATGCAGCAATATACTTTCATCACCTGCATATGGAGTCCATGCATCTCAGTTGATTCACTACACAAGAGCATGCTCTACGTACATGTATGAACAATTTCTAAAAAGAGGTAAATTATTGACAAACAAGTTGATGAAACAAGAATATCAGCAGCCTCGTTTAAAGTCATCATTTCGTAAGTTCTATGGTTGATACAATGATCTTATCAGCAAATACAATTTATCATTGAGGAAAATGCTGACTGACGTTTTTCATACTAATTGTTTGTCCATTACTTATACACAGAATTGACGGTGGATTTTTTCCTTTTTTCCCGATCATGACAAGGAGCACACGGCGGGTGTGACCGGTCGGCAGGAGATGCAAGCAACTAGCTTACTACTCCATGGCACCTGATACCACCTCTGATATTTGGAGGTCCGTGTTTGCTCTGCTCCAATTTTGTATTGTTTTATGGACTTTTGATCTTGAATAATGTTCGTTATCTCCATATGTTTCATTTACAAATAAGATACAGATACAGGAAAAGTAAATTTTTCAAACTGTTATTAAATTCAAAGGTATGGATTCGAAGACTGGATTATGTTTAGTTAGTATGACTATAGGGATTGTGATTACATAGAAGATGATTTTCTTTGAAAGGTTGGACAATATCCTACTCTGAGCTTCCCTTTTGGTCAGAGGGTTGCACATAATGCTTTAAGGCTGTCATACCTTTTTGTTTACTGAAACGTTTATAATTTTTTATTTATTTATTTATTTTACTGGAATATTTTTTCATTCATATATAGACGTCACGATATGCTGGTGAAGGGTTTCAAATTCATACCTTCACTCGACAGTCATGGCCTTCGAGCAATGAGGCTAGGGTTTTCTAAAATGCTTCAATGGGACCACGGTTTTCGGGTATCATTCCGTAACTTTACTTCAAATTTCCTAGCGCTTGGAAATAATTAGTTGTTACCTGTTTTCATCAACTTGGGTCAGTTACGGTCATTTTTTAACTTTTTAACGTTAGATGTGTTTTATTTCTTCTTTAGATATTTTGACCTTCCGATACTCAGCACTACTTTTCAACATTCAATTTTATATTGAACCCCTTTCCAGAATCTTGATCAAGCCAAAGTTTAGAATATTATATGTTATATTGAAGCCCCTTCCCCAATCTTGATCAAGCCAAAATTTGATATATCGAATGTTATATTAAATCCTTTCCCTAATCTTGATCCAAAATTTGGAATATTAGAAAATCATTAGAAAAAATTCAAAAACATCTGTTTATCTTCACTCATTTTCATTAGGTTTAATTTTGTTTTTAGAAAATGCTAAATAACACCATTTTAGCTCAAACAAAACGTTGTAATGTTAATCCTAAATAAACAAAACTTATAGTTAATTCTCTTTCAAACATTTTCTAAATAATTTCCCCATGCCGAAATAACAGAGTCACGAAGTAAAATTGTTTAGAACAAAATCAATAAACGTGAGATGATGTTACAACATTTCAATGCAATATCTAATCAAAACAGGTAACCTTTAGGGGAAAACAAAATTACAGGCTGAAATATTCAGCAAGGGAGCTCGCGAGTTTAAAGTGCATTAAAGAATCATATTTCTGTCTTTGTGAATAGAGCCATTTGTAAATTGTATTGTTATAAAAAAAAACTTCAAATATTTTGACCCTGTAAAAAGATAATGATCTCGGTGCTTACAATCGTCACATGAGGTTTTAATATTTGCATTTCTCTTACTATTGTTATCTTGAGAATAAAACATTGCTCTAAATGGGCTTTTATTGAAACCTATCGTTTTACTAAGATGGAATATGTTTAATAGTTTTATATCTTTCCCATGCATAGCAATACACTATGCTACAATAAAGGGGCGAAGTTGATCCTTGCGTCGCGTGTTCGAATTCCGTTGCGGGATGTGGCGATCGCTTCTTGGGATGAGACTGTTTACTTAGTCACCAGAGGTCCCGTGTCACAGAATAGATGTTATAAAGAACCCACATTGCTTAAGTGTTCAGTATAAGTACAAAACTGTATCAACTTACGTTTACGCATGGTTTTTAACAACACATGGCTAGGACTTTCCAGATCGTTAATCTAAATTCATTTAGCTTGTTTCTTTCCAGTTAAATTTAATCCGTAATTTGAATTCATTTTATTCTGCATAATATTGAAGTAAAAGTCTACTCAAGTTCCTGAAGTTAAAAATTTCCAAATGGAAACTAAAATGGTAAATTTGGGATTTTATGTATGGAAGGATATGGAGATAACGAACAGTATTCAATCTCAAAGTCCATAAAACAATACAAAATAAGAGCAGAACAAAACACGGACCCCCGAAACATCAGAGGTTGGATCAGGTGCCATGGAGGAGTGAGCATCCCCTGCTGACCGGTCACACCCGCCGTGTGCTCCTTGTCATGATCAGGAAATAACGGAAAAAATCCGTCGTCAATTCATTGTATAAATAATGGACTAACAATTGGTATGAAAAACGTCAGTCAGCATTTGACTCAATGATAAATTGTATTTGCTGACAAGGTCATTATATCGACCATAGAACTTACGAAAGGATGACTTTAAACGAGACTGCTGATATTCTTGTTTCATCAACTTGCTTGTCAAAAATTTACCTCGTTTCAGAAATTGTTCATAGTAGAGCATGCTCCTGCGTATCGAATCAACTGATATATATATATATATATATATATATATATATATATATATATATATATATATATATATATATATATATATATATATATATATTTATATCAGTTGATTCGATACGCAAGAGCTCCGTATACAGGTGAAGAAGGTATATTGCTGCATAAGTAAGGGAAGTTGACGATAGAAAAGTTAAAGTCATCACGTTTATCATATAGTTTGCTTGTTAGATTACCATTAGCGTCTTTTTCAAGTAAAATATCAGAAACAGAAATGTCAGACTCTGTGGTATCTTTTACTCCGCTGTCAACTACATGTGCACGTTTCAAAGTTTGGGTTAGTCAAGGTGTCATACCGGTATGTTGATTGCAGTTTCATAACAGTGTATTTCCCATTTCTTCCGTAAAATTAATATCACTTTATAAGCATCTCTTGATTCGCAAACATTAAACCTTCCCCCTTTCCTTAAACATCTAATAATCTATTTAGTACATGTATAATTTTATACATAATGATTTTGCATGACATTTTCAAATCCTCTTGCAAATACCCGATATAGTGTTAAGCTTGTATTATCTTTACTAAGAAAAATATGTTTATCGGAAATCTTTGTTGTTCAGAATACGAAACAATACGAAATCAATTTTGTTGATGGAAATTCAAGGAATACATTTCTGCTTGTCAATATAACCATTAAGCTGCTGAACAGATTCAACAAAACATTTATCTGTTGCATCCGGATACGTGTGTTTCCATTTTAATATTCGTTCTAGAAATAGTACTTAAATATTTTGGACTTTTACAAAGGCTTTTTTCTATTTTCAGGATTCCTGATCTAAGGAACCAAACTTTTAAAAAATGAGAACCTTAATATTAATTTTAATCGCAAAACTACGTGAGTATACTTAATTGTTGAATTTCATGTGGTAAAAATCATTTTCAAATTTATTTTCAATATAAAAAAAAAAGAATTGGCAGAATTTTTAATATTTTATGTTTGTTTCATATTTTCTGGTAACCTAAAATTTAGGGGAAAAAAATACTCATAAGTTTTTTCACACACTATTAAACAATTGTTAAATGTCTATTTCTAGCTTTGTAAAATGATTTGCCTTTTTTAGCTGCTTTAGCTCATTACAATTTACATTATTCTATCCTTTCAATTTGTTTCGTCTACACTGGCTTCAATTTCAACTTAATTATTTTTAATTCGTTTGAAATGGTGTTTTTATATGTCTTCACACATGATTGGCAATATAATTAAATTTAAAAACCATTTAGAACAAGATTTATTCTTTGGCTGCATTTCATTTCCGGAATTTTGGGTAATTATCAACTTTTCATTTCCGACATTATTTTAGTTTTCATTTCCGACATTTATTTGTTTTCATTTCCGACATTTTTCAAATACATAGTACATGTAGTACCTATAGTAATAGATTTGATAACTTTACTTATGAAAAATTGAAAGGAATAAAATTCTAAATAAATCAGTGAAATCCAATTTTGTAAATCTATCAGTGACTTGGACATAAGTATGGTGCTGTCACTGGCATTAAATGTGGTGAAAAAATTTTATGCTCATTGAACTCTTTTACCTAGACTTTGTGCTACATGTATGCATTTATACATAGATGGTTTAATTTTTTTTTTCTTATATTAATATTTTTATAAAAATACTTTTAAAATTCCATTTTCTTTTACTTCGAAAACATTGAATTGCTGCACAGGTGAATTCCGGAAATGAAAAAAAAATTATGTCGGAAATGAAAACAAAAAATGTCGGAAATGAAATTAAAAAAAATGTCGGAAATGCTATGCATATTTCCGGAAATGAAATGCAGCGTATTCTTTTTGGTCATAGTTTTTAAAATAAATTATAAACCTTGTCAGTGTTTTAAAAAATAGTTTCAGAATTTATAAACTTGATGATTTGAAGATAGTATATTAGCCAGTGTAATCTCACAGTAATCAGAAAATGTTGGAAAAGGCACATGATTTAGAGAATACAATCTTTAATCTTAATGTTTATACATACATTTATTAATTAGTTTCATAGTGTATATTGTGTACCCATGAAATATCGCTTATTAATAACAGAGTAGATGGATGTTACTAATTAAATTAAAAGATAAGTATCATTAAGAGTAAGACGCTTGTCATTCACGTCAAAATTGAGTAGTATCTCAAACGGCCTACCTTGTTTTCTTGACGCAATGTTTGTTTATCAATCTAAAAGTAGCGACGGCGTCACGTGATGGATTTATTTTAAAATAGCCATTTCTCTCCTAGCATGATTGTAAAAAATTATAATTTGATAACTTTTTAACGCGTTTAATTTTAATGGTGTAATTTATAATATTTTCGTAACTTTTCTTGGTAAAAAATATATATATATATATATATATATATATATATATATATATATATATATATATATATATATATATATATAAATTTTCAATCGTATTTAATCTGGCGCAAGTTATAGTGTGTATACTTTTAAAAAAGAAAGTACGTTATGCACCAAAATCCGCCTAGTCCCAAAATCTGGTGATAATATTTATATAGTGTGTCTTGGATACCCCTGTTATAATCAATTTATTTTTTAAAAATATCTCGAACAGTTTTCCCTACAAAACTCACTAAATATGCAATGTTTTCTTAAGAAAAATAACACTGACGACGTCATGACGTCATGGCGTTATCAAATTCCAACGTAATGATTTCGTTACAGCGTAACAATAAAAAAAAGAAACTCGTAAATTTACTTACTTGTCATTGGTCATTTGCAAAATCACTTTGTAAAAAAATTTTGATTGTACACATAAGTACTCTTGAAGTTGATATTAAACAAATGTTTGAGTTTCTGATTGACAATATTTATGTGGTTTTGGGAGACTAGGTCTTCCAAAATCCTTTACTAATTGCGCCCTGTTATTAGCAGACCTATTTTTATATTCACTTGAAGAAGAATTTGTTCAAAAGCTTTTACGTGAAAAGAAGAAAACACTTGTTGTGGCCTTAAGACTTTTAAAATTAATCGAGATTAGGATATATCGACAAGGTATTGTCAATTAACAAATATCATTTCCATTCTTTTGTCGACACCATATATCCAATGAGATTGAAATAAAATATACCAAAGAGCCAAACACATCCGTTTCATATTTGGATCTTTTACTAGAAAAAGACGTTAATGGTTATCTAACAACAAAGCTTTTAAATAAACGTGATGACTTTAACTATTCAATCGTCAACTTCCCTTAGTTATGCAGCAATATAATATACCTTTGTCTCCTGTATATGGAGTTTATTTCTGTCAGTTGATTCGAAATGGAAGAGCATGTTCTATGTATGAACAATTTCTAAAACGAGTTTTGACACACAATTTCATGAAGCAAGAATATCCGCAGTGTCTTTAAAAGTCATCATTTCGTAAGTTCTATGGTCGATACAATGACCAAATGTCAGCGAATACAATTTATCATTATGTCAAAGGCTGACCGACTTCTTTCATACTGATTGTTAGGACATTATTTGCACACTAAATTGTTCACGGATTTTTTTCCCATCATTTCCCGATCATATCAAGGAGTGCACAGTGGGTGTTAACGGTGGCCAGGGGATGCTTACTCCAGCATGGCACCTGATCCCTCCTCTGATGTTTTGGAGGCCTGTGTTTGCTCTGCTATTTTGTAATATTATACTTTCATGTAAATTAGTTGAAACTGATTGGTGGAGAAACATTTGTTAAAAAACACTATTACCCGCTGAATTATGAAGCCACGCCCTCCAGCGTAGCAATAGTCAACATTGCTTGACGACGGGTGATATTCAAAAAAATAGCGACTGCGCAGAATTTATGCGCGCACTGTTCACTGTTATATGTAATTATATAAAAACATTCAGTATAATATGATAAATATTGCATGTATTTGAGTGTAACATTGAAAATTTTAACCCCTGGAAAACCATTGTTAACCTCGGCTGCGCCTCGGTTGACAATAGTTTTCTTGGGGTGAAAATTTTCAATGTTACACACTACATGCTATATTTATATAATGTTTAATGGACTTTTGAGCTTGAATACTGTTCGATATCTCCACATATTTCAGGCAGTACTTCCCTGACCAAAAAATTGTTTGAAATATGTCATGAAATATAAATAAGTAAACGACGTATATGAGTGGTTTTTTTTCTAAAAATTAAATGTTTGAATACATGTGAGAAATTTGAATTTAAAAATTAGTCATTGTTTTTTGATTTGCATTAAACTGCACAAAACCAACAAATAATGTGAAATAATGTCAATTGCCATAAAAAAGAACATCCTAATTTTCTGTGAATCATCATTTTCTTTCCAATAATGGAGACTGGGATTTCGTTAAAAATGTAGTAGGTATTCAGTAATCGGAGAAAGTTTTAGTCCAATCCCCTTGTATGTATTAATTACAACAAAATATGTTCAAATCGATCGGAGTGTCCTTTCTGACATATTTTATTTTATCAAATATACTCTGACACAGGACTTCATGTAAAGTACAAAGGCAGAACATACTTTTAGATATCTTACTTTTATGCATTTGAATAGATGATTATCATACATCAAGGCAATGGGGGAAAAACAAATGATTGATTTTTTTTCAAATTTACTTTTAGCTCTATTTTTCTTAGCCTATAAATTTTCATTTAAAAGAGATATTGACTTTTTAATGGTGCTATTTCAAAGGACTTAGATATAATGGGCATAATTGCGTGGTACAAAAAATCATTTCAATTTTCCGCCAATAAAATTTGCGTCTCGATCATTGATAGTAAAACATGCAAATGCACGGCACGTGTGTCTAAATCCAGTGTGGTCAAGAAAAAAAATTGCTGCGGTCAAGCACCCTTTATAAGCAGTTAACACTTGTCTTTTTAATCAATAAAAGGATTAGGCTATACTTAAGATATATAAAATTATAATAGACATCTAACTAATTCAAATGTGCTTAAAATACAAACACACTCAATGGGTGGTTAGACCGGGTAAATACGTCAACTCATTCGGTGAAATCCGTTATGTAGCAATGTTCTATAATCATCATTATTTTAAGGCAAGAAATCACGTGGATAAGAACAACACGTTCATTGCTCTTCTTTGACCTCCCCAATATGCCAAAGGATAATCCAAGCTTACATAACTATGATTTTCAAGACTAAATTCTCAATTAATCCTACATATCCGTTTTAGAAAGGCATGAATTGCAAAGATTTTGGTTTATCAGCCAAGTATTCCACTCTTTGCAAAAGTGAAAAGATGCCATTATTCTGGATTTTTATTATTTTGCCTTTTGGTAAGAACATAAAAAGCATTGTTCTCATTTAATTCCATCAATGTTTTGTTTACTAAGAAAACACGTTGATAATCAGAAATAACTTAGTTTGATCATAATTTCATATGATACAGTTAGTAATTTTTAGGTTTACTTTATAGTGAGCCATGGTGTGACCCCCGTGGTGTCACTTCTCACCCTCCCCTCAGTAAATAACCTGTACACAGCTGACAGAGAAGACTCGCTGAGGTCTGAGCTTTTTAAATCCTACCAGAAGAATTCCAGGCCCGTCCCACTGGTCGACGTACGATGTAACATGAAGCTTCTATCTATCAAGGACCTGGTTTGTACCTAGCTACAGAAAAAAATGTAGCTTTAGTTTTATTGTGGGGTTCAAGTTAAATTAATTAATAATTAAAGCAGCTTTTAAAATGTCATGCAAGATATTTTTGTCTCCACAGGACACCAGAGAGCAAACAATGTCCTCTGTGGCCTATTTTAC
Organism: Saccostrea cuccullata; assembly: GCF_032062105.1. NCBI lineage: Eukaryota > Metazoa > Mollusca > Bivalvia > Ostreida > Ostreidae > Saccostrea > Saccostrea cuccullata. The sequence goes on along the minus strand of NW_026938868.1, from coordinate 735,200 downwards.
TTTTGTAAGTATAAGCACTGCTTCTGGTAGCAATGAAATATAGTAAAAAAAGTTAACAATTACTGAGTGGACAACTTTATTAACGTGCAATCGACCCCCTGTTTGTGACTTTTGCTTTTTTCCAGATTTGGAATGATACGCGTTTAGATTGGAGTGGCAATTCAATGTATTCTGATATTGAGTCTATATACAGCACTGAGACTGCAGTTTTCACGCCTCCAATAGTTGTTGAAAATTCGTAAGTTATTACGTTTGGTTTATTGAAAAGTTTTAATATTTTTCTGACTAAATGGACAAAAATTTGAAAATATATGTCAGTCCTTTTCTCACAACATCAAGGATTTCAATTTTTTGCAAATTATATCTACTAGTAGGCCTAACTCAAGAAACAAGAAAAATCCATTATAGGTCTTTTTTATACATGTACTAAAGATACTTTTGCATGCTGATCCTTTTTCAGAGTCATGAATTTAGGAGTGATAAGTGATACAACATTACCCATAAAGATAGTTCAAACTGGGGAGACCACGTGGTCACCAGGTGACATCTACGTCACGTCATGTGACATTGATACCACTTATTATCCGTTTGACGAACAGACATGTGTCATAACTATAACAACACGAGGCTACACAGCCAACCAGATAACTCTTTCATTTGATCAAGTTCCAATTATTCGCTCGGCATATCAAGACAATGGCGAATGGGCTTTTGTTAAAAGTTCTACGAGTACATCTCTTTCTTACAGAGGCAATGAAGTCTATTCTCAACTAAACTTCAATTTTACTCTGAAACGTCGAACAACATTTCATTTATTGAACACTATCCTTCCTATGTTTTTACTTGCCTCCATGGTATGCTTCGTGTTCAAATTGCCGGTAGATTCAGGAGATAAACTCGGATACAGCTTGACGGTTTTGTTGGCGATTGCTGTATACCTCACTTTGGTAGCTGATAATATTCCAACAACATCTACCTACACATCGTATCTATGTAAGTTCATAAGCTCAAGTTTTCCTTCAAACACAAACAGTATTTCCAAGCGATATTGTAATGTTAACATTGATATGTCAAAATTTGGTGTCTTGTCTTTTCAGCTGTGTACTTGAATGTGATGTTGGGTATTGCGGTAGCTTCGGCCCTGCTGACAATTTTCGTCATAAACATCCACTTCACACCTGAGGAGGAAGAGATCTCGGAGTTTGTTCAGAGCCTTGCTAAATTCGGCTCACAACTGGTTTGCTGGAAACACCCGTGTTGTCGCACAACCGACAAATCTACAGTGGATGTCCTTCCCTATACGGACAAGATTGATTTAGAGAGCGTTGCTGCAAACAACAATTACGAGTTTACATGGCCAGAGATTGCGAAGATACTGGATGCTTTCTTTTTCCGACTGTATATCGTGTTAATGGTTATAATGACTACTGCATTTGCTGTAGTAATGGCGATGCCTAGTTGGAATTAGCGTTTTAATCCACTTGCTACGTCTGGAGAAAAATTGGTGGAGTGTATTAATTATGATTAACAGATACATAAAAACAGAGACATTAAAAATGAATTACTGGTTCGCCGACAAAAAAAACATTAAACCAGAAGTCTCTGACAAAACTGAAGCTCTTCTTTTTGTTAAATAAATAAAACCAGAACTCTCTTACCAGACTGTATCTCTATTGGTTTTTATATAATTAACAAAGGTAAAACTTAGATTTGAATCTATGGCAACAGCAAATTAAAGAAATGATTCTTATAAAAAATAACTTTCTGGGTAAATTTTAATTGCACTTTGACAAAAAATGTATGAAAACTAGATGTAGTATTTTAAAAGTTTTTTCACAAATTAACAATTTCTATTTTTAGAAACCGTGACATCATTCAAGGAAATCAAAAACTGATAAATAAATTTATGTATCTTAATGCAGTCTTCTAGTTTGCAAAGTTTTATTGAATCCAGACTAAACTGTAGCCACAGTAGGGAGAGTAGCGCTTTGAAAGTATTTCATAGCAATTCTATATCAAGTAACCAGCATCGTTCAAGGAATGAAATATATAACGAACAGGGCTTAAGCTAAAAAGTCTAATAAACAATACAAAATAATACAGAGCAAACACAGTCCTCCAACATTAGAGGTTGGATCAGGTGCCATGGAGGAGTGAGCATCCCGCACCGACCGGCCACATCCGCCGTGTGCTCCTTGTCATGATCGGAAAATAATGGGAAAATCCGCCGACAATTCGGTGTATAAATAATGGCATAACAATAAAAACAATAAAAAAAGTCAGTCAGTATTTGACTTAATGATAAATTGTATTTGCGGAACAAGGGCATTATATCGACCATAGAACGTTCGAAATGATGACTTTGAACGAGACTGCTGATAGTCTTGTTTCATCAACTTGATTGTCAATAATTAAGCTCGATTGATAACTTGTTCATACGTAGAGCATGCTCTTGTGTATCGAATCAACTGAGAGATATAAACCTCGTATGCATTTGATAAAGGTTTATTGCTGCATAAGTAAGGGAAGAACTTGACGATGGAAAAGTTAGTCATCACGTTCATCATAAAGCTTGGTTGTTAGATTTTCATTAACGTCTTTTTCAAATAAAATATCCAATACATATATGAAACAAATGTGTCAGGCTCTAAGTACCAGACACCGATATAAAGAAATGATGTATCTTAGTGTAATCTTTTTTGCCAAGCTATATTGAAATCAATCTAAAACTGTAGAAGGAGTACCGTTTTGAAAGTATTTCACAGAAATTTCTGTATTGAGATGGAAGAGTTGCCAAATTTTGCAAAAATTTCATTTTTTTTTTTTTTTGGTAACAACAGCAATACTGTTCAAATAAATGAGAAATTTGTATTTCAGTGTAGTCTACTTGTATATTTTTAGTTTTATTGAATTTGGACTAATACTGTAGGAACAGCAGTATTTTGAATTTGTTTTAGATATACATGTAGTCACAGGTAGTACTAGTACTTATGGACAAATCCAACCTCCTCGATATTTACTCCTGGGTTTGTTGGGCATTTTATTTTTCACAAATTATATTGATTATAGATTTAGATTTCGTGACCAAACACGTACCGCTGCGATGAGAATGTTGAGTCTTAAGATTTTTTAAGTTACTAATTTTACAATTTGTTGTTTACCTTTTCCCCCAAAAAAATATTGCAGCTGTGGTTTTACTTTATGTTGACTCCGTAACGAGAGGGAAACCAACTCTGAAAAAGAAAGAGGGGGAAATTTGGTTCTGATGCGAGATTTTTTCCGGGGGGGGGGGAATCCTATTCAAGAGTACTATTTCCTGGGGGGGCTAGCTATGGGGAAAATCCTACTCTACAACCGGTATCCATGCCCCGCAGTGGAATTCAAAACCCACAACGTAAGGATCAACTTTACTCCGCGACTCGAAAGCACTAAGCCGTTGACCATTCTTGTTGTAAAATTTTAAGAGTACCAAAATTGCGATCTTAAAATAACCACCAATATAGGATAAACATATGGACTGTTACTTTTTTTCTCTTAATATTATATATATATTGAAATATTTTAACAATAAATTCCAATGATTTATATTAATTTTTTTCCAAATATTACGATTTATTCAACACTTATCCTTAAAATGCAAAATTCAGATGCCAGAGCAGGTCAAAATTTAGTAAGTTACAAACAATACACTAAATAATGTCTGTAGTATTCTCTGTAAAATGGAGCAAAAACGAAAAACAGCCTAAAAATTCAAATTAAGAATTGTCACATCGATTCGTATTCCAAATTGTGGCTGATATTTTGCTTCGTTGAAAAGAAATCAACTTTAGAAAATAGGTAGTCCATATTGAAAACGACAAAAACGATGACGTTTTAGAACGTCACCCAGCAGCAGATAACGATGCAATTTTGTGTTTTACTCCAGAAAAATCCTAAATAAACTTTTAAGGTAGGATTCTTCTCTGATTTCTGAGTAGATGAAATATTCAATGTATATTTGCTTATATGTCTTATATATTTAGGTGAAAGAGATTTAAAACCACAAATTAACCACCAGATCAATCTAATTAAAATTAGATGTGCCGAATCCGCTATCGTTTGAGAAGCGATAGCGGATTCGGAACATCTAATTTTAATTAGATTGCCACCAGATTTAACTTATTCTTTTAGATACGGTATCTTAAGCTGTCAACTATCATTTGGCAAAGAAAAAGTTCATACATTTTAGTTTTAAAATTTGATTTTGTATATCTTTATATGGAGCTCTTCTTTTAAAGGAGATCGAAATAGTCTGAAAATGGCTGCCACCCACAGCCTCTTTAAATAGAAATGGTAGTGTTCGAAAACTAGCAGGGACTATATTTTTGGCGGAATGGTGGCGTATGAAAATATCTTCTTTTCTGCCTCTCATAATTATTATACAACGAATTTATAATAGTTATAATTTTTACACAATCAAAGACTTGAAAAATTTTTCAAATGTTATCTAAATTAATAATAAGGAACTAAAGTTTTAAAATATTTCAGATAAATATGATTTTCCAAACAAACTACAACTATGTTAGCTTTTAAAAGCTTCCAATTTAAGTACAGATATGAGCCAAAAATCTGTAGAAAGTGTTTTTACTCTCTTATTAAACGGTCAAAACTTTTTGTTTTTGTATCATTTTGTATCTCTACATGACTTCTTTACCATATGTGAAAATAAGAAAAAATTAAATATAGGGCGCATTATATAAAAATAACTTGAATATCTAAAAAATTTAAGAAAAAATAGAGAAAATTCGCCAAATCCATTTTTGTTAAACTATTTGTGTCAATTTGGTAATATCATTTTATAGACCCTATATGGTAATATATTTTTTATGCAAAAAGAAAAACATTTAATCTTTTGAAATAGAAGACCCTGTCGCATGATTGGATGCAGTTATTTTTATTCTTAATGTCTAGGGAAAACGTAATGGCCTTGACCTGACCTTGACTCTTACATAAAACGGTCAAAACTAATCTAAGTGATACCATCAGTAAGTAATATTGTCTCCTTGATTCTGTGAAAATTTCAATAATTTTTAAATACAAGAAATACAATTTTATGTGAGAAGATTGATTGATTGATTGTATATTGTTTAACGTCCCTCTCGAGAATTTTTCACTCATATTGAGACGTCACCGTATGCCGGTGAAGGGCTTCAAATTTTGACCTTTACTCGGCACTCAGGGCCATTGAGCAGTGAGGGATCTTTATCGTGCCAACGCCTGCCGCTGACACGGGGCCTCGGTTTTTAAGGTCTGTGTTCAAATACACCGTGTATATCCCAACATGCGGAGTGTATACTATGTTGTGCGCGGGGTGTATGCTTCCGAAGCGAGAGAAAGGGGGTCAATGTACGTTCTTTGTCCATTTTCTCAACTTACGGATATTTTTCGCCAGTAAGCATATGCCTACGGAAGGAAGCATTGTCTAAGGAGTATATGGATACTTGTGAATCCACTGGACACCTTCTAGTTTTATCAAACACCTCAACACAATTCCGAGGATCGGAGCAAGATTGACGCTACACTGTGTTTATGATCAAATATCAGAACAAAGCTTTGCTTTATCGTCACTTTTATATTATTGTTAAATATATGTTTACAAAATAAAAGTTTGTACAAATTGTCTGTAAATAAAACAGTTCGTATATAAAGAAATTGACGAAAAATCAATGTTGTGTCCGGGGTGTATGCAACATGTTGTACGCGGGGTGTATACCCCATATTTTTCTTAGGATTGTTTAATGCAAAGTATCAATGGAAATATTATATTCACACAGGTTTAAAAGCGACAGATAGTGTTGATAAAAGACCTTAATACTAATGCCGAACCAAAGAGTAATTTCCATAAACTTTCTGAAATAAGAAAAATCAACTAAATTTAAAAAAGAATAAAAAACAAACATATTCCAACATAAAAGGCGCTCGATTTGCAAGGAGCGATTGTTATCTGACTAAATGCTATACATTGTAGATGGTGCAATGATCAAAATCTACGTAATCATAAAATCTCTCCAGAGGGTCCCTCGCCCCCCTCCCCAATGCCTGCATTGAGGACACTTTGCCCTTTTTTGCTCATTTTAATCTACCGGTAAATATTTCGCCTGTTAATAAAAAATAGAAACTCTACATGAATGGTGTATTAGGAATAAATCGTTTTGTTTGTTTCTGCAACATTTATGTTATCAATACATGTATTCTTAAGCATTTATGAGAGTGATGTAGAATCTTTTTTGAAGGGGGGTATACCTGAAAAAAAAAATTCTTGACATAAGTTGACTAGCTATAAAAAAAAAAAGGGGGTATCGAAACTCAAACTCCTATTTCAGATAGGGTTGTAGGTCCCATCTTTTTTCAATACCAATATCTCATTTTTTACTTAAACATACTACATACCATTTTTGACTATGCTGCAAAAAAAAAGGAGCCGCAACCTGACTTTCGATGAACATTTTCTGTAGTGAAAAGTTGTGACTGGAACAAAGAGGGGGGGGGTGATACTACGTGTCTGTATGATACATATATACTGTATTAATTTTACTTTCAATTTTCGCAATATGTGGACTCATTTTTCCTTATCTGAAAAGATTTCATATTTTACAAATCACAATAAACATGTAAAGCCGGCTATGAAAATGCACATTTGTAATAAGGGACGACAATTTTCCGAGAGCATGCACAATTGAAAAAAAAACATTTTTGGTACAATTACAATTTTACGTTGACGTGTAATTAATATCAATTATGTTCACCCACCTCTAATTTATTATCGTATATACACGTAGTAAAGTTAACCCCCCCCCCCAAATGGGCTAGGACACAAACACACCCTCCGCGGGCCCATGCCTATAGAAAGTATGTACTCAGTAAAACACAATGCCTCAATATAAAACAAATAGTTTACTGCCAAATATGGGCTCCTGGGGGCAAAGTACACAACATATAAATACTACATGAATGAGACCATTTTTTCTGGTGTTTATGACATTACAAAAAGCTAATATTTTCAAACTCATTTAAAAAGTATTGAAAAAAAGTTATGAGGAAATGTTAAATGTTCAAAATGATGCACGTGTGAAGCAATTATTAAGAAAGGATCTGAATAAGGTGCCTTTAAATCGAAAGAAGGGATGAATTGTTGGTCATCGCATTAAACAGTTAAACAAAGTACCCTGTACATTTACTTCCATGTGCATGCAAAGCAAAAAGTACGATGAACGTGTATCAATTTTATTTCCAGTAAATCGAATTCATGAACCTGAAGTTGTGCTTTTACAAAACTGGTGAATAATTTAAAAAATAAATAGAACTTTTACAAAAGTCAATTGTTAACAATTTTTTTAATGACATTTCAGACGATGATACTACAGAGTAAAGAGAGGGGTATACACCACGCGTACAACATGTTGCATACACCCCGGACACAACATTGATTTTTCGTCAATTTCTTTATATACGAACTGTTTTATTTACAGACAATTTGTAAAAACGTTTATATTGTAAGCATGTTTTTAACAATGATATAAAAGTGACGATAAAGCAAAACTTTGTTCTGATATTTGAACAAAAACACAGTGTAGCGTCAATCTTGCTCCGATCCTCGGAATTGTGTTGAGGTGTTTGATAAGACTAGAAATTGTCCAGTGGATTCACAGGTATCCATATACTCCTTAGACAATGCTTCCTTCCGTAGGCATATGCTTACTGGCGAAAAATATCCATAAGTTGAGAAAATGGACAAAGAACGTACATTGACCCCATTTCTCTCGCTTCGGAACTATACACCCCGCGCACAATATATAGTATACACCCCGCATGTTGGGATATACACGGTGAAATAGCACAGGCAGTATTTGAGTGACTGAGTCTTTGTGTCGGATGAGGACAATCTGTGAAGAAACGGTTTAACTGTAAAAATCTTAACAAAAACTTTAAAAAAGTTGGAACGTCAAGGAAAGACATATGCGCTTCAGAGTTGCTTATATGGTGAAAGCAGAGTTATAAAGTAATAAAAGTAATTAAAACCTAAACAAAGACAATTATTAGTATACATCGAGAACAATTGTTAAAAAATAAATGGCATTTAGTATTAGGAAAAGGTTTTTAATGAGTGGGTATTGGATAACACTTTGTGATATATATAGGTATAGTATTTTTTTAGAAATGCTTGACGCTTTGTTTTGAATTTACATTGCCGTTAAGGTAGGATTCTTCTCTGGTTTCTGAGTAGATGAAATATTCAATGTATATTTGCTTATATGTCTTATGTGTTTAGGTGAAAGAGATTTAAAAGACCATATTTTTCTTTCCTCGTCACAATTGTACAACTTTAAATAGAAACGGTAAATTGTGTTCGAAAACTAGCAGGGACTATATTTTTGGCGGAATGGTGGCGTATGAAAATATCTTCTTTTCTGCCTCTCAAAATTATTATAGAACAACGAATTTAGTTATAATTTTTACACAATCAAAGACTAGAAGAATTTTTCAAATGTTAGCTAAATTAATAATAAGGAACTAAAGTTTTAAAATATATCAAATAAATATGAATTTCCAAACAAACTACAATTATGTAAGCTTTTAATAGCTTCCAATCTAAATACAAACGGTCAAAACTTTTTGTTTTTGTATCATTTTGTATCTCTATATGACCTCTTTGCCATATGTGAAAATAAGAAAAATTTAAATATAGGGTCCATATCAAAATAACTTAAATATCCTAAAAAAATTAAAAAAAACAGAGGAAATTCGGATTAGCAAAAATCTATTTTTGTTAAACTATTTGTGTCAATTTGGTAATATCATTTTATAGACCCTATATGGTAATATCTTTTTATGCAAAAAGAAAAACATTTAATCATTTGAAATAGAAGACCCTATCTCATGATTGGATGCAGTTATTTTTATTCTTAATGACCAGGTAAAAGGTAATGACCTTGACTCTAATATAAAATGGTCAAAACTAATCTTACTGATACCATCACTTAGTAATATTTTCTTCTTGATTCTGTGAAAATTTCATTAATTTTTAAATCGAGAAATACAGTTTTGTGTGAAAATAATCCTACCTTAAGTCTGTTCTGCGGGTACAAAACATGTTGAATCTAAAATGAAATTAATTGATTTCTGTTAAATTGAATGGAATGAAATTTCACACATGAACAAAACAAATATTTTTACATATTATATGTGTTTATTTTAAATTTCTAGTGAGTAATATAACGAAGATTGATATCATCCACGAACTTTTTGAACAACCCTCGTACAAGACACACTCAAATGACATATATAGTATCACAAACAAGACACAGTAAATATTTTGACGATCATTTTGACAGTAGAACATTTCTTGTCTGATTATATAAAACTGTTTTAAACACAAGTCCTGTGCATCAAGATTTATTTTTCTTTCAATATATTTCCTTTATGTAAAACTAAATATCAGTCTTAATACAATTTAACATATTCACAGCAGTTCAAAAACAAAACTTTAGAATTGCTTTTGATTCTTTAGTTTCCCATCACGACAACTGTATTTTTTATACATTGAAAAACATGGTCTCTATCCACTAAGTTTGCTGTTATCTTGGAAATGGATTTGGACGACTTTTTCGCATCAAAAAGTTCACTCTTTTAGCCATCCCTGAACCATACAGTCTCTTTGCTCTTTCTCTGTCCACCTGTTGTCGCCTCTCACATGGTGTTATGTAGTACTGATTTCTTCTTATGGCATCTGATATTTTTTCATTCCTCATTAACCTGCAAATTTTCAGATATAAATTTCAAACATAGGTACTTGGGTCTTAGTTTACAAGATGCATTTCCACTGTGTCCATCTTGTGTGCAGTGAGCCACAGATAAGAATCATTGATTAATTCACACTGTGTTGACTTATTAATTATCACCAATCACCATGTTAATCAGAACTGGTCCTCTTTGTTACTTCATTCACGAAGTAACTTTCTTTTGTCACATATTAACAGTTGTACAAAAAAGAAAAAGATCATGAAAATGTAAGATCTCAAAAAAAAAATGTGCTAACATTACATTTTAAAATATTACATTCTGTGATCAGAACATAAATGTTTACCCCTAGAAACTCCAGAGATGAGATCAGGTGCATGGAAGGAGTAAGCATACCCTAATGAGTGTTGACACCCACCACGAACACTATGTAATGAAGAGGTAGGCAGAACAGTCCCTAGTTTTCAGATTTGTTAAAATGCTGAATTTAAACAAGGTCATAAAAATGACTAAAACATCAACTTATTTGTCTTTTGTTTTGATTGAATATCCTCTTGACTAGCAAATAAGCTGTGGATCCTACCTAAATGAAAAAAAAATGCCCTTAGTCTATTACATGCAATATCCTGATTACACAGGCTAATATGTTGATGGTTTGACCATTCTGGCGAGCGCAGACATTTCTTTTGTTATTATTTAGATCAGGCTTGTAAAGCTGCACGTGCCATTTGACTCTGACGCCACGACTTCGTGAATGTAACTTACATTACCAAAAAGAAGCCTGAACGGTGCTGAAATTAAATGAATGTTTCGTTTGCTATTTATCTTCAATATTCATTCAGTCTACGCGAAAGTTGAAAATTGTTACGGTCTGCTTTTTTAAATTTTTTCCTTTAAATCCATACATCATTATGATACTGAGATTGAGAGGATGGTGGGATGGGGTTAATTCGTTTAACCTTATTGTTAAATGAATTCAGAGTGAAATTCCTTTGTTAAAGGTATCTATACAATTGCATGTATTTTTTTCCTTCATATTTGCTATTATCTTCAATATTCATTCATTAAATCATGGCATGTTAACTTTTAGTTGACCTTTTGTTGCTATTCTCACAAGAAGGGTATCTTTAACAAGAATGCATTGTGGGTCCAGAGTTACTGAGGAAAAAAAAATCTGACTAATGAATATTTCTCTTCCCCCAGGCGTTGCTTTAAGAGCTTTGTAGTGACAAGCGTCACTTTGCTACGCTCGCTGTAATATGCAATATCCTGATTACACACTGACACTCAGACAGGCTAGTTTTCGACTATATAATAACATATTATATAGTACCATACAGTATGCTAGTTTTCTACTATATAATTACATACTAATATAGTAGAAAACTAGCATACTGTATGAAACAAGCACCTGTATAATCAGAATATTGCATATATTAGCCTGTGTAATCAGGATATTGCATATAATAGATACGGGCATTTTTTGTCATTTAGGTAGGATCCACAGCTTATTTGCAAGTAAAGACAATATAATACCCTAAAAAAAGTAGAAAAGTAGCGTATTGTATATAACAAGCACCTGTATAATCAGGATATTGCATATAATAGAGTAAGGGCATTTTTTAAAAATCATTTTTATATTATAAAAAATATATTTTAAGGTTCATAAACCCTCTGCTCACTCATATAAAATGATGATTGAACCTTAATGATTTTCCAAAAGAAATGTACTTTATAAGTAAAATACAAACAATTACAGCATAGCTTGCGGGGCAAAATTGGTCAAAAAAGACACTTCAACTTGGTAAATTTATAAGGGAATAATAGACATTTATGTCATTAAGAGTTATCTCTCTTATCAGAGTATCAATGACCCTTAAATGGAATTTATATAAAAGGGTGATGCATCTCGAATTTCCTCAAATTAAAAAAATATATATAGATTTTGCAATAGTTCTTTTGTTTACTTTTTTGAATAAACAGTTAAAACAATTTCATAGAGGTATATACTTACCTATTTATACTGTTTAGAGCATCATCAATTTCGTTATTTTTTACAAAAACAGTACGAGAAATGAATCGAAAATGTCTCGACATGATCGCGGGTTGTTGTAGTGTATTAAGTCGTTCTTATATTTCATAATTCTTGAAAATTAAATTGTGTGATTATTTTCTATGACCATTTCAGTTTTCGTGTAATTAAGACATGAATATATGCACTAATGGCATTTTAGTATTTAATGTTCGAACGTAATAGAAAACAACACACAAGATCACTGTTGTCGAATATCTTAAGTTTGTCTGAACTAAAAGTAGTGTGCATTTCCGGTAAACATCAATTTAGTGGAGGGAATTTCCTGAAAATTCAAGTTTTTTTTAAAAAGAGTGTCAGTTTGGAAGACTCGTGTTACTGTTTAGTTTTTGTTAGTTAATATTGTTACTGCATCAGGTTTATATTAAAAGAATCTGCGCGACCTCCACCATGTTTGGAGGAAATCCTGGCGCAAGTGGTGGTGGATTCACTTTTGGTACCCCAACGTCTACCCAGGGAGGTAAGCATTTATATAATCTAATATAATCCAATAATGATTATTCAGATTTCGAAGAAGCAACTGATTTGTGATTTCACAATGTTTTCTTTTCTACATATGTATGGGAGAGGAAAAAAATTGCAATGGACCAGATCAGGATTGAACCCGGCCCCCAGAATATTTCTACTCTAGTCAAGCACTACAACAAGTTTATGATTATCTCTTTCTGACAATCGAACACGTCTAATTGCATCAAATCCCCCCTGGGGGTGTTTTAATGTTATTTGAGGCATATAAGCACGATAAGATTGTTTTATGATTGATTGATTGAATATTGTAAAATGTTTAACGTCTCTATCTAGAAATTTTCACTCATATGGAGATGCCACCATTTGCTGAGGGAAAGCTGCAAATTTGTCCTATACTGGGAACTCAGGGCCGTAGAGCAGGGAGGGATCTTTTTCATGTCAGCACCTACTGTGACACAGGGCCTAGTAGATAAAATGTTCTATCGTTAAAATGATAAATGTCCTATGGACCTGGTTTAACGATAGAATTCTCTCCGTATATTCACAATGTAGCAAAGTAAACACGGGCGATAACTCGCACTCAGTGTATTTACTACGAACAATCCCGAGAGTTCTGAATGTAAACATGGCATTTGAAACGAGAAAAATCGTTGAGAAAATTAGTTGAATTTTCGTGTTTTTATGGATTATTTTTTGGGATAAAAGGCATAAACAATCTCAAAAAGGTTTGTTATAATTAACTTATAAGTTATTTTCAGTGCAAATCCGTTTGTATCCTTCAAAATCATTTCGGAGCGATTCTGCAATTATTTGCTACATTGCGAGTATATGGGAGATTTTCTAACTGTGGTGAGGGCTTGTCCTGAGACACAGTTAGATTATTCTAACTAAGGGCCTAGGTTTATACGATCTCATCCAAAGGACCGGTCTCCATGTCCCACAATGGGATTCGAACCCGCGATATAAGGATCAACTCTTTATTTTGCAACTTTAGAGCAGATGCTCTAACCACTGCGCCACGCGGGTGACTGATAAGATTGTAATGAGAAAACAAAAAAAAATCATTACGTGTAAATGTGACAAAGCTTTTGTCTACAGAGTATGATTAAAAAATACCGCAGGATGCCAATGTGACTCATACTCTATTTTACTCTTTGGAAATTCTCTTGTAATACAATGCCATTTAAAATGCCGTTGTTAACATATATAACTGTTTTTAGCTCCTGTTAGTTCAAGAACACCCGTAGGAGGATTTTCATTTGGACAGAAGCCAGCAACAACAGCTGCAGGTATGAAATAAAATTGTAAAAAAAAGTTAACTTATTTTTATTAATTCAGGGGTATGCAATTACAAAAATAAATTACTAGCCCGTCGGGCTAGTGGCGGTAACAAAGTTACTAGCCCGAGGTTGCCAGTCACTAGCCCATTAACTATCGAAAACAATACATGTATAAGTTTAACATAAAGGATAAAAAAAAACACATTTAAGTTGAAATAAATAAAACAAATAATGGTTTGCACTTTGTAATTGTCAGGTACTTCCCCCTATTTATATCGACTATAATTGTCACTGAGATGACTGGCGATAGGAACACACATTGCATATAGGCTAAAACGAATTAAAGATTTTGATTTTACAGAAAAGTTAATTCGTACTTCAATTCAGTTGAGGTAAATATATGTTTACTTTCGTTTTAGATTTACTAGCCCGACAGGCTAACGTATAGATTTAAGATAGCCCGACCTCTTAAATTGGTAGCCTGGGGCGTGGGGCGATGGTAATTGCACACCCCTGTAATTAAAACATTCACAGCATTTACTTTAAGAAATTAATATTTAGTACAATAAACATCGTAATGCTATTTTATTTTGATTTTTATGCGCCCGAATTTTTTCGGGGCGCATATTGTTTTTGTCCTGTCTATTTGTCTGTTTGTCTGTCTGTCTGTTGTCAACTTTAACCTTCGCCAAAACTTTTGAACTGTAAGAGATAGAGACTTCATATTTGGTATGCATACTCCTCTAATAAAGTTCTTTCAAATGACATCAAGGTCAATGACCTTGTGACCTTGACCGTAACCTATATGCTAAAAATAACTTTTTCAACTGTTTGTCATGACTTTTGAATCATAAGAGATAGAGACTTCATATTTGGTATGCATACTCCACTAATAAAGTTCTTTCAAATGACATCAAGGTCAATGACCTTGTGACCTTGACTGTGACCTATATGCTAAAAATAGCTTTTTCCACTTTTTGCCATAACTTTTGAACCATACGAGATAGGGACTTCATATTTAGTATGCATACTCCACTAATAAAGTTCTTTCAAACAACACCAAGGTCAATGACCATGTAACCTTGACTGTGACCTATATGCTAAAAATAGCTTTTTCCACTTTTTGCCATAACTTTTGAACCATAGGAGATAGGGACTTCATATTTAGTATGCATACCCCACTAATTAAGTTCTTACAAACAACACCAAGGTCAACGACCTTGTGACCTTGACTGTGACCTATATACTAAAAATAGCTTTTTCGAACTTTGTTGACGCCGGGCGCATAGTGTTTCACAAACACATCTTGTTTTAAAAGCTCTTCCTCCCTCACTGGTAAAATCTTGCATTGTAGAAGTGAATGTGTTTCTAATGTCAATGACATTGGAATTCTTTGTTCTTTCTAGCATCAGCCACTCCATTTGCTATGGGCATACAACCTCAGGCCTCCACCCAGGGTTTTTCTTTTGCATCATCCACCAGTACAGCTACACCTGGGGGTTTTACTTTTGGATCAGGGACCGGAGGAGTTATGGGAACTGCCACTCCAGGCATGCCCTCTGCACTCTCCACACAGACAACTGCCCCTGCAACCACTGGTCCACAGGTTGGTGGACTGGCAGGGTTCGCTATGGGTAAAATGCCTACAGTGTCCACAGCAACAGCAGCAACAGGAGCCACCCCAGCTGCTGCTCCCACAGGATTGACACTAGGAGGAAGCACAGGAGGTAAATATTGGTAACAGTTATATATAACACTGGCTCCTACAGGACTGAGGGGAAGCACAGGAGGTAAATATTGGTAACAGTTATATATAACACTGCTCCTACAGGACTGACTCTGAGGGAAAGCACAGGGGTTAAATATTGTGTACAGTTGTATTATAAACCACGTCTGCTACAGGATTGACCCTGGAGGGAAGCACAGGAGGTAAATATTGGCATTGCTATACATAGCTATTACATTTTCTATCTAGCTTGCAACATGAGTTTTGATTGTTTAGCAAGACAGTAGGGTGTACATTTCCGTACATCTGACTTTTAGTTCTAGGTAAATAACCTTATGTCACAATGCATAGTTTCTCTGTTCTATAACAAAAATCAAGTAATATGACATCATAATGCACACAAATACATGTAATGAGTCTGTGCATATTGAAATTCCCATGTTACTGTGTATATACAGTATAATTTGTCCAAACTGGCCATCACCGGTTCCATAAAATTCGGCCGGTTTAGACAGAATCCGGAGTGCAGGAAAAATGCAGGAAAATATTAATTATGAAATTTCGTGGTTTTATTTACAAGCACAGCATATGCATAGTAAATTATAATTAAATGATAAAATCAATCAATATTTTGGAGTCTAGAAATTATAAATAAAATAGTCCTACATGACTTACTGTATTTTTCTTTTAGTTCACGAAGTTTGAAAGTCAGGGTGAAATATGTTGCCTAAATCAAAATCTACACAAACGCATTATAATAAAATATATCAAGCGGACCGGTTTCGCAAGTCAGAGTCAATTCAATGTATAACCATAACACATTTATTTACGATTTGATAATCATTGGATAGAACTTTTAATTTTCAAGTACAAAAAATTACGTCTTCTTCACAGGGTTATGGCGCCATTTTGAAATGCGTTCGATTTTCGATCCCGATTTATATTTTGATTTGTAAATCGCGTATCTATTTTTTTTGTATTTATATTTGGTGAAATGGGTTAAAACCATTTAAACGTGTTTTTTTTAACTGTAATTTAGAGACCATTTTTATGCGATAGTAATGCGTCCGGCGTCCGTCCGTCTGTCCGTCTGTCTGTCTGTCTGTCTGTAAACAATTTTTCAAAATGCTACTCCTCCTACAGTTTTGATCTGATTTCAATATAACTTGGCATATAAGTAGACTACACTAAGATACATAATTCTGTGTATCGGATTTTGATTTCGACGAACGGTGTTGGCGTTGTTACTAAAAATAGAAATTTCTGTGAAATTCTTTCAAAATGCTACTCCTCCTACAGTTTTGGTCTGATTTCAATATAACTTGGCACACAAGTAGACTACACTAAGATACACAATTCTGTGTATCGGTTTATGATTTCGACGAACGGTGTTGGCGTTGTTACTAAAAATAGAAATTTCTGTGAAATTCTTTCAAAATGCTACTCCTCCTACAGTTTTGGTCTGATTTCAATATAACTTGGCACACAAGTAGACTACACTTAGATACATAATTCTGTATATCATTTTTTGATTTCGACGAATGGTGTTGGCGTTGTTACTAAAAATAGAAATTTCTGTGAAATTCTTTCAAAATGCTACTCCTCCTACAGTTTTGGTCTGATTTCAATATAACTTGGCACACAAGTAGATTACACTAAGATACACAATTCTGTGTATCGGTTTTTGATTTTGACGAATGGTGTTGGCGTTGTTACTAAAAATAGAAATTTCTGTGAAATTCTTTCAAAATGCTACTCCTCCTACAGTTTTGGTCTGATT
The DNA here is from genome assembly GCF_032062105.1 of Saccostrea cuccullata. Classification (NCBI taxonomy): domain Eukaryota; kingdom Metazoa; phylum Mollusca; class Bivalvia; order Ostreida; family Ostreidae; genus Saccostrea; species Saccostrea cuccullata. The sequence continues at coordinate 718,077 of NW_026938868.1, read as the reverse complement.
TCAGTATAACTTGGCACACAAGTAGACTACACTAAGATACATAATTCTGTGTATCGGTTTTTGATTTCGACAAACGGTGTTGGCGTTGTTACTAAAAATAAAAATTTCTATGAAATTCTTTCAAAATGCTACTCCTCCTACAGTTTTGATCTGATTTCAATATAACTTGGCACACAAGTAGACTACACTAAGATACATAATTCTGTATATCGGTTTTTGATTTCGACGAACGATGTTGGCGTTGTTACTAAAAATATAAATTTCTATGAAATTCTTTCAAAATGCTACTCCTCCTACAGTTTTGATCTGATTTCAATATAACTTGGCACACAAGTAGACTACACTAAGATACATAATTCTGTATATCGGTTTTTGATTTCGACGAACGGTGTAGGCGTTGTTACTAAATATAGAAATTTCTGTGAAATTCTTTCAAAATGCTACTCCTCCTACAGTTTTGGTCTGACTTCAATATAACTTGGCACACAAGTAGACTACACTAAGGTACATAATTCTTTATATCCGTTTTTGATTTTGATGAACATTGCTATCTTTATTAACCAAGGTAAATAAAATAGCAATTTCTGTTACTCTCAAAATGCTACTTCAAATACAGTTTTAGTCTGATTATAATATAATGTGGCATGCAAGTAGACTACACTAAGAACATAAAGAAACTTATTCAAGGATCGTTATTCTCTATTTTTTGCTAGTGTAAAGTTTCAATTCCCAACTGCTTAAGTACTTTCCTCTTCCTTTGCTATAAGTACAAACGAGTAGAGCTTCAGTCTCGACAGAGACTTCTGGTTTTAACTGTAATTTAGTCATTTTTTTTCAAACGGGCTGTGTCACTGCCAAATTTCAGTTCTTCTCATGGCACTAATAATGCTAATGTAAACACAGATTAGCACATCCACCACGAAAGGTGTTAATTGCTTTGGTGAAACTCAGGTAATTATGTGTGGCCGGATCAGAGGATATAGTTATCGTAAATTATGAGCAGTTGGGACCAGAATGACCGTTCGGAATACAGAATAGACAGTATCCGGACTACACAGAATTTTCTCTAATGAATTTGTTAAAGAAGTGCATGGGACTAAAATTTATAGACGGAATGGACAAAAGTCCGGAGTACTCAGAGTCCGGATTAGACAAATTTTACTGTATACTAGGTGTGTGAACACTGTACATTGACAATTGTTTTTTACTCATTTGCAGCAACAGCTACATTCAACTTACCAGGACAAACACCAACAGCAGCCACTAAGCCACTTGGAATATCAGTGGGTACCACTCAAGGAGCCGCCCCAGGCCTTACATTGGGGACCGCCAATACCACCACTGCCACTGGATTAACCCTTGGAGGAACAGCCACCACTGCAAGTGGTTTCCAGTTTGGTGGTGCCAAAACAACAAGTGCTGCACCAACTCTAGGAGGCTTAATTGCTGGCACCACAACTGCTGCCACAAAACCACAGACCTCCACACTTAGTTTTCCAGTGGCAGCCTCTGCTGCAGGGTACTAAACACTATAAAATCAGATTTCCTGAATATGACAAGAATTTTGTTACCAAGTCTATTTCCTTATGTGATGTCAGTGATTATAACATGATTCATTACTTTTTTTTTAATCTGTAGAATATTCACTCTTTAAAATGAATAGCAAAGTTTCCCCCTTTGAACATTTTAGCCTCAGTATTTGCAATATACATGTAAACTAATTCTTGTGTGTATGAAAATGAAACTTAAACATATAGATCCTGTTAAGTCTAGGATTAAAACAATGTGATGAATATTTTTACAGCACTGCAGCCACAAGTTCGGCTGCCAGCACAGTCGCGACAGCCGCCGTCCCAGAGACCAAGATGTCGTATCAACAGCTGGAGGAGAACATAAATAAATGGATGTCAGAGCTGGAGAAGCAGGAACAGGACTTCTTAGAACTGGCCACCCAGGTTAATGCCTGGGACAGACTGCTGGTGGAAAATGGAGAGAAGGTAAGAAAGCAACTACAAAGTAAGAAAGACAACTCCAACAGGTTTAAAATATGTATTATAAAAATATAAAAATTTGTATCAAAAGAAAAATTTTAACAAAGTATTTTTATTTTTGTACATAGATCAGAATTGCTTTAAAGAAATAAATATTGGTAGAAAGTCAATGTCCAATGTCACAAAAGTTTTTAGAATGTTATATGAACATGTCCCAAAGATTGATTTAAGAGGCAGTCCACCGAAAAACCAGGCAGTATTGTATTAACAGGCGGCACATCGAATGTGACGAATATTTGGTATTTTATTAAAAACAATATCAATGTAGTCCAAAAGGAATAATGTAAATGAAGATTAGTTTGAAAATTGCTTATTTATTAAAATATCCTTGTGTTTCGTGTTTTTGAATTCCCCTATATAAACCATTGAAAGTAGGTAAGAAACAAAGAGCTGTAATTTCTAATACAATTTTAACAGGACTATAATTCACACTTAAATAAATCTAGATATATTTCATCTTTTTGTTAAAAAAATAAAATCATTGGGAAAAACACTTTTAATAGAAGTTATTTGGCAAAATATATAGACGTTTTAATGAAAATTTGCGGTGCAAGAGTTATCTCCCGTGGCATCGGTAAATCTGCTAAACACATTTTCATCGGAATCCTAGTGAAATATTTGGAATCGATACACTAAAGAAAATTATCAAACAAAAAATGAATAATTTATTTTCAAAATATAATTCATTTTCGCCTCAAAACATAATATTTAGATTAAAATTGGCTATAATATTCAGGTTAAATCCACGTCTCCATTGATTTATCAGTGACGTCATAATATTGCGTCACAATGAAATAGTTACAAGTTTTCCAGAGAAGTTCGTAAATTCATTGCGTTAAATGTAAAGAAAAATATTTTTTTTTAATGATTACTCTCCAGAGTGCATTATACTAAATGTTAAATAATATTTTAATATCAAAATGTATTTTACACAGTACAAGGGCGGCGTTTCAGCAAGATGACGTTTTGATAAATAATTTTATACATGTCCGAGAGCTAATTATTAAAAACCGATTTACCAGGATATGCGTTAAAATAATTAATGAAGTGTTTATAACGAACATTTCTTATAAAATTGGGAATCAATGATGAATGTTTTAGATTTACGCAACATTTAATTCAACGAAATTGGTAAATTTACCTATGCAGTCAAATCAAAATAAACGATCTACAGTACGATTAAAAATGAAAAAAAAACTGAAAAAAAAGTTATAAAAATATATTTATTGAGTTAAATTTACTGCTGAACTCCCGACTATAATTTGGCACTATAACGGAAGGTGGTTTAGTTAAACATTTGGTTTTTGTTTTTTGTTGTTTTTTAATTTTTTAAATTTATTTTTATTCGGCGAATGAAACAATCACGCGCTTATATTTAATATGGAGTATAAACCTGTGACTATGTTGACCAATACTAAAATGTTTTTACGTTCATGAAACCAATTTTTAAAAATGTTGCAATGACCCCGCACCCCCCTTCCGCGCTTCTTGCTTGCGATGTATCGGCTCTTGAATAATTATACTATACATGAAAGAACTTATTTTCTAATTTACATAAAATCAAATTTTGTAAAAGAGGAAAAGGCTTTACAGATGACAGGTAAGAAAAAACTTGGATAAAGCCGAGACTATACACATAAATATATTTCTTGCATTTAGGCAAATTTAATTTCGCTACTGATAGAATTTATTCTAATTCCTGAGACAAATAAGAAAGAAATTTTACTTGAAAATAAGATGAATAATGAAGCTAGAAAGTTGTCTGCTCTGGTTGTTGCATAATGCATGCACAAATACTTTTTTAAAAATACCTTGTATCTATAAAGAAATCAATCAGATCAGATGTTTTACATGTAATCATGTAAGTAAAAGACATTGGTAATTTAATTAAATAATACATACATTTGAATCTATGGTTACACTCATTTAAAAACAGTAAACTGACTGAAAAGAAATAACAGACAAGCATTTTTTTCTGATAAATTAACATGAAGAGCAAAATTTAGGAAATTTTTCTAAATTTACGGTAAAAACCGATCCCGATCGATAAAAAAAAAATCCAAAATTAATTAATTTATCAAACTAAAGGCACCTGCCACCTATATAACATGTAGAAAAAATTATTCAAGTAATTTCTTAATCATATTACGACAAAAGAGCCAAATTTGACATTACTATTTTAGTATTTTCTTCTTTATACAATTCCGGTCGGGATCGGTTTCATTTGTGAAAACTATAAAAAATAAGTAAATTTGACTCCTTTTATTTCTTTCAAAATACCGTATCCCAATGATTTTATTGAATGACCAAAAAGCTTGTACTTTTTATTCATAAAAACATAAGTAAACAAATATGTCCATGCATTGTATTGGGTTTTATAACGTAATTAAAATTGGATACTGAATTTAAACATTTACTTGCTAAACTCAAATTTGGACCAGATATTTTTTTCTAAAGAAGTGTAAATTGGAGTCTTATTCATTCATAAAATAAAAGATAAAAGTCTATTCTATAAATTATATTCATTGGCACCTCTACCTCTAGAGTATCTGTTACATATAAAACAAAATAAAAAGGTAGTATTTTTTTTACCCTCATGTTGACCTTTTTGCACTTAAAATTAAGCATTTACCAAAACTAGGACTAGAGGAGCACTATAAAATTTTTTGATGTTGTCATGTATAAACACTTGCTTTAATAAGTCTACATGCAAAAAATAATTAAAATCCATGACATGCGATGTGCCACCCATTGCCTGGTTTTTCGGTGGACAGCCTCTTAATATTACAAATCTTGGATTACATAATGATTACATCACATTTAAATTTCAATGAATGGTGTGGTATTTGTAACTATTATTTGATTGACATTACAGATAACCACACTGAACAGTGACATGGAACGAGTGAAGGTAGACCAGCAGAAGCTGGACCATGAGTTGGACTTCATTCATTCACAGCAGAGGGAGTTAGAGGAGCTACTGGTCCCTCTAGAGAAGACAGTAGAACAACAGCCTAATATTAACATTCAGCAACACTCAGCTCTGGAGCGGGAAAACACGTAGGTTTAGCATAGCAGGCATCTGTATAAAGGGAGCTGTCTCTCTTTCACACAGAGTCTACCATCTTCAGAAAAATTTGTCCTGATCTATTACATCACCTTGGCAAAGTCGAGTAGAGATTATGCTATACCCCCACTATTGAGATCAGCATATGTGTCAGGACATTCCAAGAACACATCTCAATCCAAAATATTTTAAACCCTACCTTGACCAAACTTGCAAGCATGAAGCATTATTGGATATACACTACCTGACTTGATTCAGATAAAGGATTTGACCTACATTTCCTGAATGAGTAACCAGGTCAAAGTCTTTGGAGCAATTTTAAGATTAACAAGCAAGTTTGATAATAATTAATAATTGAAGTCTTATGGTGACAAAATTTGCAGGAATGTTGCACTTAGGGATTCATAAATCCAGGCCAGCTTTGGATGCTGTGTAGACATTGTATTTTGAAATGCACACTACAAAACATTTGTTTAGTTTTGTGTGAGACTTTGCCATACCTTTAGATTATATCTGTTAAAATGAGCTTTTTAATTTTTAGCTCTACTGGTCAGAGACCAGAAAAGCTTATGCGATAGTAATGCTTCCGGCATCCGTCCGTCTGTCTGTCTGTCTGTAAACAATTTTTCAAAAATGCTACTCCTCCTACAGTTTTGGTCTGATTTCAATATAACATGGCACACAAGTAGACTACACTAAGATACATAATTCTGTGTATCGGTTTTTGATTTCGTTGAACGATGTTGCCGTGGTTACTAAAAATAGAATTTTTTGTGAAATTCTTTCAAAATGCTACTCCTCCTACAGTTTTGGTCTGATCTCAATATAACATGGCACACAAGTAGACTACACTAAGATACATAATTCTGTGTATCGGTTTTTGATTTCGATGAACGGTGTTGCTGTGGTTACTAAAAATAGAATTTTTTGTGAAATTCTTTCAAAATGCTACTTCTCCTACAGTTTTGGTCTGATTTCAATATAACATGGCACACAAGTGGACTACACTAAGATACATAATTCTATGCATCAGTTTTTGATTTCGGTGAACGATGTTTCCGTGGTTACTAAAAATAGAATTTTTGTGAAATTCTTTCAAATTGCTACTTCTCCTACGGATTTGGTCTGATTTCAATATAACTTGGCACACAAGAAGATTACACTAAGATACACAATTCTGTGTATCGTTTTTTGATTTCGATGAATGGTGTTGCTGTTGTTACTAAAAATAGAAATTTCTGTGAAAATCTTTCAAAATGCTACTCCTCCTACAGATTTGGTCTGATTTCAATATAACTTGGCACACAAGTAGACTACACTAAGATATATAATTCTGTGTATCGGTTTTTGATTTTGATGAATGGTGTTGCTGTTGTTACTAAAAATAAAAATTTCTATGAAATTTTTCTAAATGCTATGTCTCCTACAGTTTTGGTCTGATTTCAATATAACTTGCCACACAAGTGGACTACACTAAGATACATTATTCTGTATATCCATTTTTGAGTTCGATGAAAATTATTGCCTTGGTTACTAAAAATAGAAATTCCTGTTAGATGCTCTCAAAATGCTACTCCAAATACAGTTTTAGCCTGATTATAATATAATGTGGCATGCAAGTAGACTGCACTGAGAACATAAAGAGACTTATAATCAAGGATCATTATTCTATTTATTGCTGTTGTAAAGTTTCAATTCCCAACTTCTATTTTAAAGTACTTTTCTCTTCCTTTGCGATAAGAACAAACCAGTAGAGCTTCAGTCTCGACAGAGACTTCTGGTTGATTACCTGATAAAAATCTTTAGATATTTTGGATTCAACCAGTGACAGCTTCATATTATTTCACACACTCAATTTTTTCACGTTTAATTTTGTCATTATCTTTTTCAACTGATACATATTTGGTAATAATAATTTTCTTACCTGACAATTTTTTAGCTCTACTGGTCAGAGACCAGAAGAGCTTATGCGATAGTAATGCGTCCAGCGTCCATCCGTCTGTCTGTCTGTAAACAATTTTTCAAAATGCTACTCCTCCTACAGTTTTGGTCTAATTTCTATATAACTTGGCACACAAGTAGACTACACTAAGATACATAATTCTCTGTATCGGTTTTTGATTTCGATGAACGGTGTTGCCGTGGTAACTAAAAATAGAAATTTCTGTGAAATTCTTTCAAAATGCTACTCCTCCTACAGTTTTGGTCTGATTTCAATATAACTTGGCACACAAGTAGACTACACTAAGATACATAATTCTACGTATTGGTTTTTGATTTCGATGAACGGTGTTGCCAGGTTACTAAAAATAGAAATTTCTGTGAAATTCTTTCAAAATGCTACTCCTCCTACAGTTTTGGTCTGATTTCAGTATAACTTGGCACACAAGTAGACTACACTAAGATACATAATTCTACATATTGGTTTTTGATTTCGATGAACGGTCTTGCCGTGTTTACAAAAAATAAAAATTTCTGTGAAATTCTTTCAAAATGCTACTCCTCATACAGTTTTGGTCTGATTTCAATATAACTTGGCACACAAGTAGACTAAACCAAGATACATAATTCTATGTATCGGTTTTTGATTTCGATGAACGGTGTTGCCAGGTTGCTAAAAATAGAAATTTCTGTGAAATTCTTTCAAAATGCTACTCCTCCTACAGTTTTGATCTGATTTCAATATAACTTGGCACACAAGTAGACTACACTAAGAACATAAAGAGATTTTATCAAGGATCATTATTCTATTTATTGCTGTTGTAAAGTTTCAATTCCCAAAAGCTTAAGCACTTTTCTCTTCCTTTGCTATAAGTACAAACCAGTAGAGCTTCAGTCTCGACAGAGACTTCTGGTTATTTATACCAGTAGATATCAATTATCTTACATGGCAATAGTTTATATTAAGATATCAGTTGTCTTACTTGACAATATTTTTAAAGATATCAGTTATCTAATAATGACAATATTTTTTATAGACATCAGTTATCTAATATGACAATATTTTTATAGATATCAGTAATCTAATATGACAATATTTTTATACCCCACGCAACTAGTTGCGGGAGGTATAATGTTTTTGACCCATCAGTCAGTCAGTCAGTCCTCTTTTTTTTGTCAGCGCAACTCCTCATAAACCGCTGCACAGAATTTCGTCAAACTTTGCAGGTATTTAGGACACAATGTGTTAATGTGCATATTACCAGGAAATTCTGATTCCATTATTTTTGCCGGGAATATCCGCACTTTTTAACTTAGGCATTTGGCCATACCTTGAATATAGAGATGAACAGTTTGTCAGCGCAACTCCTCATAAACCGCTGCACAGAATTTCGTCAAACTTTGCAGGTATTTAGGACACAATGTGTAGATGTGCATATTACCAGGAAATTCCGATTCCATTATTTTTCCAGGAATTTCGGCACTTTTTAACTTAGGCATTTGGCCATACCTTGAATATAGAGATGAACAGTTTGTCAGCGCAACTCCTCATAAACCGCTGCACAGAATTTCGTCAAACTTTGCAGGTATTTAGGACACAATGTGTAGATGTGCATATTACCAGGAAATTCCGATTCCATTATTTTTTCCGAGAATTTTGGCATTTTTAACTTAGGCATTTGGCCATACCTTGAATATAGAGATGAACAGTTTGTCAGCGCAACTCCTCATAAACTGCTGCACAGAATTTCGTCAAACTTTGCAGATATTTAGGACACAATGTGTAGATGTGCATATTTCCAGGAAATTCCGATTCCTTTATTTTTTCCGAGAATTTCCGCACTTTTTAACTTCGGCATTTGGCCATACCTTGAATATAGAGATGAACAGTTTGTCAGCACAACTCCTCATAAACTGCTGCACAGAATTTCGTCAAACTTTGCAGATATTTAGGACACAATGTGTAGATGTGTATATTACCAGGAAATTCTGATTCCTTTATTTTTTCCGGGACATCCTGCACTAAAAACTTAGGTTTTTGGCCATACCTTGAATATAGTGATGAACAGTTTGTCAGCGCAACTCCTCATAAACCACTGCACAGAATTTCGTTAAACTTTGCAGCTATTTAGGACACAATATGTAGATGTGCATATTACCAGGAAATTCCAATTCCTTTATTTTTCCGGGAATTTCCACACTTTCCAACTTAGACTTTTTTGCCATATTTTGAATATAGAGATGAACAGTTTGTCAGCACCACTCCTCTTAAACTGTTGTACATAGTTTTGTCAACCTATGCAGATATTTAGGACATATTCCATTATTTTATCCCAAAGAGTTTTGCCTATTATTCAAGAAAATTTCTCACCCCCCCCCCTCCCCCCAACCACTTCAAATTAATGTTTGGATTTGTATAATGCCAAGAAATTTTGATTCAATTATATATCTAGAAACTTCATTCCACATTTAAATGTCCTCATGTGCAAGACATTTTGATGTGAAGATTTTTTTATTTTTGCAATTATTGCCCTTTTTGATCTATACTATGTATTTAAAGTGCGCTGTGCCTTTCATTATGTGTTTCACCGTCAAGTTTTGGGGGAGCGTGGGGTATGTGAGCTAGCTCACTTTTTCTTTCATTTTTTATGGATATCAGTTATCTAATATGACAATGTTTTTTATAGATATCAGTTATCTAATAAGACTATTTTTTTTCAAAGATATCAGTTAGCAGAGAACATTGATGCCCAGCTAAAGAGGATGCTGTCAGATTTAAAAGAAATCATTGATCATCTGAATTCCTCTAATACAAATCAGGATCAAAATGACCCAGTAAGTCGTTATTATTGTACTAATCCAGATCAGAATAGCCCACAAGACCTTCATTGCAGCAGGTTCACAATGACTATGTAAGACCTTGTTACTGTTCTAACCGGGATCAGCATGAAGGCAGTCTTTCAGCTGCTCCCATTTCTTATTAAAATGTGCAATATTTTCTTATCAATAATAATATAAAAAGGATTGGACAGCAGGCACTGTAACAAATATCTCTTCTCATCAAATATTCATGTTTTTAATCTCTGACAAAAGAAATATATGAAAAATTTAATTTTGGTTGTAATGCATCATTTGATTGGATAAAAAATTAATCTAAATTGTATAACCTGGTTTGCATACGTCAGTTTGATTTAAGTCAAAAACGTATCAATCAGCTTGACGTTACATTTAAAAAATGAACAATTTGAAGACGTTTTTAAGGGAGATATTATCTTGTTTTCTGTACTTAATGATTGAAAATTACATTATATTAAAGGAATGAATTAAATAGCAAAACAAATTATACTGCTATAACCTGGGTTAGAGCAGTTTATGCTTTTTTACGATTGGTAATGTACCCCATCAATGTTTAGAAGTTTATGTAACCTTTGATTTTTTTTACAGATTCAGCAAATCACTAAAATTTTAAATTCTCACATGGACTCGCTGCAGTGGATTGATCAGAACACAAGTAAGTAAAAACGCTACAGAGATTAAGATTTCATTTTGTCATTTTATGTGATTTGAGATTAAAAGATATTATATCAAACAGCTGTATTATTTTTGTCCATTTGTTATGTCAGAATGAAGTATTTATGTATGTCAAAAACTTGATGCTCACAATTACCAATGCTTTTTCTTTAACTTCAGCATTATTGGGGAGGAAAGTGGAGGAAATTTCAAAACAGATGGAAATTCAGCGGAGAGAACAGGAGAGGAATTTCAGACTTGTGTATAACTGATGTTTGTTTTTGCATCGTTTCACAAATTCTATTAAGTTCACAGATCATCTGTCATGACAAAGCACCTGGGTTAAAGGATGGACCGAGTATGACCCATGAATTCTGTCATATTGATAATAATTAAAGACATTGCACTGTTTGTTACTGATGAAAAATTAGTTCTGTGAAGGAAAACACAAACTATCCACAATGGTAATTTCCAGTGAAGGTGTTTTTCTCTTTAAGCAGTTATGTAAGACCTTGTTACAATGAAAGACAATGGGAAATTCTATTATTCTTTTGAGACATTGTTGATGTATGGGCAAACTAGCATTCAGATTCCAATAAAGACAAAGATAAGTTATATCTGTTACTTTTTTTTAAGAAGTGCTGCATGTTATGTTTTCTATTTTTTCATTATCACTGTTTGTTTTAAAAATTGTCTGTGTAATATGCTATGTTTTTTTTTTTTGTAACCAATGTTATTACATGTAACTGTCAGAGAGCATTAGTAAGGTGTCCGCCATCCTCTGTCTGTCTGTCTGTCTGTCCATATTCTTGTCTGTTCATATTCTTATAAACAATTTATCAAAGTTCAAATCCTTCGACAGTTTTGGTGTCTTCACTAAGATACATAATTCCCAATAAGGTTTTTCAATTTTGACAAATTATTTGCCATAGTAGCTAAAACAAATATATTTCTGATTCAGGGATTCTCTGAAATTCTTTCCAAACAGTATTCCTAGAACATTTTTGGCATGACTTGGTAAACAAGTAGACTATAACAAGATACATAATTTGATCATTTTCTAATATGACAATTAATGTTGCCATGATTACTAAAACTAGACGTGTAGTATTTTCACAAAATGCTTCCTTTCCTAGTTTTAATTGTAATCTTATTTCAGTTAGAGTGGTACACAAGTAGACATATAGAGATGTACAGTTCTATTAATTTAGGGGTTTGATGCCATGTGTTACAATAAATTTTAAAAAAATTCTACAGTTTTTTTATTTACTAGTTTTACTCCTGCTGGCTACAGTTTTATTGGATTTCAGAGACTACTAGTATGCACACAAATAGACTTATTTAAGATACTCTATCATAAAAGTACACACCAGTGGAGCTACAGTCTTCATACAGACTTCTGGTTAAATCACCGTTGTTACTGGTGGAAGGTAACATGTCATCTCATCAAATTCTTCTCACAATTATTGTACATTAGAGAGTTTTCCTTCACCTGAATTTAAAATGTATAAGATCAACTTTAAAAAAAAATGATCGGTTGCCATCTCCTGACTCGGTCTAAAAATATTGGAAAGGTAGGTAGGTAAGATTATTTTCCCTCAGAAAATTTCAATTTCAATGCTATTTTAAAAATTACATTTTTTAGAGTACATATAAAAATAATTGCTTGGTTAAAAAGTTATTAAGTTGGGCCATCTTTAGCCAGTCCGTTGGGAGAGGGCAACCAAACCATTTTTTGAAGAAGGACTTAGTCTCTGTGGTTTAAGTGAACTTATCACATTTGTAACTAAGCTATAAACTGCACCAGGAAATCATTTTTTGGCAAGGACAGCCTGTTTTAAAGAATACTATCTACATGTATTCATGAATTGCATTTTCTTAAAGAAACGTCTTAAACTGTGCATTGTTGCTATTGAATTCAATTTGTCATGGCTATACTAGTAATATTTTCATTAAATAGCATTGCAGGTGGTTTAGTAGGACACACTGATATGAGAGGTCATTTTAAACTCGGATGTTTACTTGTCTCTTATCAATCAGTAATCTCTGTTTGTCTAGTCTAGGTACAAAAAAAATTATGGTAATTTCCATTTTAAAAATGTCTGAAACATTTTTTTTTAATTCTCCAACTATCGAAGCTAGGTTGCAAAAAATATTCCATTTCATTCTTAATTGTCTATAAGTTGGGGAAAACAATCTTGTCCCTTTCTAGATGTAAGTATTACAAAATTGTCTTCTTTTTTTCTCTCGATGAAAAGGGCCACGCTCGACCAAAATTTTTCTTTATATAAAAAATGTGTTTTTCCTGGGATTCGAACCCTAGCAATAAAAAATCCTTTCTAACATATTGCTAAGATGCGAATTTTTTGTCATAAAGGTGATTTTTTTAGGTACAGTGGTTCTTTGCCCCATAGAAAAATAGGGTAAACTTTCGAGAAAAAAAATGGAGCAAAGACCCACTCATATCGAAAAATTGAATGAGAAAATGACCCTTTTTGCCCTTATTGTGTGTATATGCTATTTCATTGACAAATAATTATTTTTTTCTTTAATTTTTCTTTTAACAAATTGTAGAGATTTTACATAACGTATACGTTAAGGATAGATGAAAAAAAGAAGATGGGGGGGGGGGGGGGTTAAGGCGGGCGAAGTGCCTCTAGGGCGACAGATATGAAGTGAAAAATTAAATCTCAATTATAGCCTTATTTTATTTGACATTTCATCTTATATTAAAGTATACTTAATGTAAAATCCCAACAATTTACAAAAATCTCACAAGGAATGAAAATATTTCGCTATGAAAAAGCATACACACACTAAAAAGAACAAAAACGACCATTTACTCATACTTTAACAAATTTTTTCAATATGAGTGGGTCTTCGCTCCATTTTTTTTTAAAGATACACGGTAATCCTAAAAGTTTGCAATAAAATATACATTTTTTAGATTACAAAAACATGGAGCGAAGACCCACTATACCTTAAAAGTACACTGTTATGACAAAACATTCGCATCTTTCCGAGAAAAAGTCCATTAAGTCAAAATTCATATCACAAACATGATTTAATACCCAAATTCATCCGCCATGTAGCATAGTGGTTAGTGCATTAGTCTCAAAGCATTATGATTTTTATTATTGCTGGAGTTCGAATCCCACTAATACCATTCTAATATTTTTATTAAAAAAAAATAATAACGAGATTTTTTCTCTCTCAGAAATGGGTTTTATCTCATAATTTCATAAATTTAAAAAGTGAGAAGTTATTTTAAATACTCAGTTCACATACTGAGTGTGATTTCTTAATATTTAACGCTATAGGCATTCTGCCCGCCTTGTTCTCCCATCTTCTTTTGATATACATGTATAATTGAGATGTGACTTCCATGTTTGTATCACTCTAGGCATCTCGCTCGCCTTTATCACCCATCGCCTGTGATCCGGTAGAGACATCTGACCAAAATTTTTATCTCTACGGATCTGCTGAGGTTACTGTGAGTGAACAGTACCACACAGCTTGTTATTGGAATTTTTTATGCGAAAAGGAGTGTCCTTGACATACAATATTGGTCACCTGTTTGTTTATCGTGAGATAAAGCTGAAATACGTGCTCAATTTGATTTAACATCGCTGTGAAAATGACAGGTAGGTATATGCCCCATTTTGGGCATTATATATTTATATTGTTTAGAAAATTGAATAAACAACTTGATTTATGAATTGAGGATATGACAGAACGTCATTGATGCAAAAAAATCTAAAATGCCGATCAATAATATTACTGAATCGTGCTTCAGAGAAGCGTCGTAAACAGGAAATTTCAGACACAAGTGAAGAACTGATACTTAAAAAAGAACGTGCAGTTTAGTACATGTACAATTTGTAGTATTAATATACACTCTTTTTGAAGAGTGCAACATTGTCTGTGGTCCACTTAGCAATATGTGAAAAACTAATATCGTATGTTAAGCTTACAATGTAAATATATTTTTCATCTGCTTGTTTAAAATGATGTCCTTCGAAATTTAAATATTAAATAAACTTTTATTCAAATTAAACCTCATATGGTGTGTGAGACGTACATTGCCTGACAGTGCATGATTTGCTCAGGGAGTCGGTGAAACTGGCGACAGTCATGACTTCACTTTTTTTAAACATCAAAACTTATGTTAAAAAATAACAATTGAAATATTGCAAGTAAATAATATTATAGTATATCTTGAAAGGTGGTAAATGCTTATTTGCAAAGTTTTTCACATGGAAGATATATTTTCAGATGTAACCTTTAGTATGTTCACATTGAAAAATATTTTTTTTTGAAAATCTTGAAGCTTTTCTGTTCAATTTTTTTGAAGTTGCATGTCTTGACAATTTAGTAAGTATCTCATAGAACAAAGTGGTTTCATAATTGTTTTGTGTCTTTTCAGGAAGATATCGTTTTATGCGGTCCTATGTGGGACCCGTGAGGGGAGTCATTTTAGACTGGAGCGGCACCACCGCCGATAAGTACGTCCTGGCCCCCGCTGTCGTGTTCTGTGAGGTGTTTCAGAAGCACAAGGTTCCCATCTCCATGCAAGAAGCAAGGAAGCCAATGGGATTGCGGAAGGACCTTCACATCAAGGCGATTACCGAAGATCCAGACGTTAGAGCAAGGTGGACGAAAGTTTACGGGAAGGAACCGAACCAAGGGGACGTGGACAATATGTTCAAAGATTTTGTGCCGATGCAGTTGGGTTGTCTTCGTCGCTACACCGATCTCATTCCAGGAACGACGGAGGCGGTAAACATCCTGAAGAAGGAGTTTGGGTGTAAAATCGGCAGCACCACCGGGTTTTTACGCTCAATGGTAGATGTTCTGGTGGAGGATGCCAATAAGCAAGGATATTACCCGGATGTGACGGTGGCTGGCGATGAAGTTGCTCATGGTGCCAGACCAAAGCCTTTCATGGTTTACAAGAACATGGATCTTTTGGACATCCATCCAATTCAGTCTGTTGTTAAGGTAGACGATACAGTATCTGGAGTCGGAGAGGCGCTTGAAGCAGGTTGTTGGGGAGTGGGTGTGGCTAAATACAGCAATTATATGGGAATAGACAGTTTTGAAGAAGAGGAAAAACTTACTAAAGAGGAGGAAAACATTCGTTGTGAAAAAAGTAGCGAAATGCTTCGACAAACGGGTGCACATTACGTCATAGATAGTATCAAAGAGCTGCCCGAAGTAGTTGAAGACATTAATAGAAGGCTGGCACGAGGAGAAAAACCATAAAGGAATTCAAAGCCTAAAAGTATTACTAAGTACTTTGGTCAAATAAGTGTACTATATTAGTACTAAAGTGATGCAATTTAGTTAGTGCTACATTGAATTTTAAACATCGAAACACCTGTATTCGGAACTCGGAAAAATTTTCCGTGGTGTCAAAAGAAGTCTGTACAAGGCGCACGCACGTACTTTATCTGTAGTAAAATTGTATAAATATTCCATTTGAAACCATGTGTGGATTTAATCATTGTTTTTTATCGTCATTTTCACTTGACAAGACCGGGGTTAGGGTGGGGCCATAATAAAAAAAATTCTGGCATTACCAAAAACATTAACCATGTTCTTGACAAAATTTTACACGGGAAGAAAGAGGGGAAAATCTAATGATTAGAACAGTAGGACCAAAGTGATCGGGCCTTTTGTTATAGTGGAGAGAGGAAATCTTGTATTCTTGTTTTCCTTCAAGTAAAAAAAGGTAAAGATTACAAAAGTGATGGATTTTAAAAAGATCTACATGTATAAACAATACAAATATGTGAAAGGGGCACAAAACGGACTTCTGGAAATTCCAGAGGAGGAATCAGGTGCCTAGAAAGAGTAAGCATCCCCTAACTGACCGATCACACTCGCCGTGAACCTTATGTATAGAACAGGACGGAATATTGCGTAGTCAAATTCAGTATTAACCCATATACCGTAGTAATAATAATTAAGAAATGCCAACTTTATACGAGGTTGTTGAAATCTCTGTTAAGGCCGGTACACACGATGAGATTTGTAGCATAATGCAAGTATTATAATACTTTTGTATTATAATACTTTCCTGTACTCACGCTAATACACATTTTATAAGATTGTAAATAAACCATGTGTTTTCCCCCGCCATATTTTTCTCTCTGTCAAAGCAATAAAAATGGAGGATGAGGTTCTGATAGCAGTGTCTATCATCGTACTATGCACTGCTTGATATATTCCACAAGTCCTTTTCCCCTTCCCTTTAAGCCACGAGTTTTTCGATGTCTTTACTTGAAAAGTCGACCATAATTATTTACCATGCGCTTTTTTTAGTAATGATAAAAATAGGATGACCCCTAGTGTCATTACATTTCATTGGTTGAAAGTGATAGGTAAGTTAAGACTTGTATTAGGAAATAGAGCATTGCTCTATTCTTAATACAGTTTTATAAGATTCGAAAAATCTTATGATACACTGTATTAAGAGTGTATACACAGTAAGATTTTGTATTATAATACAAATCTTATAATACAAATCTTACCGTGTATACCGGTGTAACGACGAAAAGTGACCCCCGTAGAATATTGACCGGGAGTAATTTTTCTACGTAGAAATTTGACCCCCTGGTCAATATTCTACGTAGAAAAATGACCCCCTTTTCGGTAGAAGTCATGGCCTTGGGGTCATATTTCTCCGTGTGCATTGTAGAAAATTGACCCCGTAGAATAATGACCCCTTGTCATTTTTTGATGCAAAAACAATTCGTTTTAAAGTAGGAATATTCTTGTTAGGCGAATCCATACGGGTATTTTATCAAGCTGCCTTATGCTTTGGAGTGTTAATTTCTGAAACCTTTAAGCTAAAATAACGAAATCAAAGCTATAGAATACCTTGCATTAATGATACAAACTATTTATCCCCTCTAAAGGAAAACAATATCAAAATGTTCTAACTAAAGGATATAAGAGCAAAGATACGAGAATTCGTAGAAACGTTAATAACATTTTATACGATAAGTTTCCACAGTTGCCATTTTAATCTTAAAAAAGGTCATTTCCAAACTTCCGCCAGAGTTCGTTTGTACCAAACCAAATCTCAAATCTCTGTGTGCGGCGACGCAGAGGACTATGGGTACTATGGGTAATTTCTAGCTGGTGTCAGAAAAAAAGTTTCCGTTATTTATCAATTATAAATCTCTTTGATTTAACCCTGGATACATAATTTTCAAAAGTTTAATGTTTTTTTTTTTATCCCTGCTTTTAAAACTGGCACGAAAAAGGGTTCCAGCTTAGAAAATTCGTATAAAAATATTTGATTTTCTATGAATGAAGTTTCAAACTTCTCTTGGAAAAAATAGGGATGATTTAATTTGTAAAAATAAGTACGAAATTAAATTGCCTCTGACCTACGTGTATGATACAACGGAAACAAAAAGTTGTTAGCTCAAAACCTGGAAAATGTCTTTTGTCGTTTGCTAGTGTCAACAAAACCTTAACAAATTGGGGGTTGTAGCATAAAACATGATTAACTAAAAAAAAGAAGTGCTCGTCTTTCCAAAAAAAGGCACATGTAGTATCGTTTTCCCCGTTCTATCATGTACTTAAAAAATACATATGGTGATTTAAGGAGTTTTTTACCATTAAAAAAAATTTTTTTTAATGATGAAAAAGTTGTTACTTTACATGTTATACTTATGCCCCCGTAAACGAAGTTTCCGGGGTTATGCCCCCGTAAACGAAGTTTCTGGGGTATATAGTATTTTAGCTGTCCGCCTGTCTGTTTGTATATTTGTCCCCAAAACTTGAACCTTGCCCATAACTCTAGCAGGGTGGGACTATGGCTTTCATATTTCACAGGTGTATTTTTGTGACAAGACCTTTTTTTGTGTACAATCAATTTTGACCTTTTAACATTGACCTTGGAGTTTGACACACTTTTACACAAGAAGAATATGGAGATAACTAACAGTATTCAATATCAAAGTCCATTAATCAATACAAAATAGGAGCAGAGCAAACACGGACCTCCGAAACATCAGAGGTGGAATCAGGTGCCATGGAGGAGTAAGTATCCCCTGCTGACCGGTCACACCCGCCGTGTTCTCCTCGTCACGCTGGGAAATAACGGGAAAATCCGCCGCCAACTCAGTGCACAAATAACGGACTAACAAAAAGCACGAAAAACGTTAGTCAGCATTTGTCTCAATGATAAATTGCATTTGCTGACAAGGTCATTGTATCAACCATAGAATTTACAAAATGATGACCTCAAACGAGACTGCTGATATTCTTGTTTCATCAACTTGCTTGTCAAAAATTTACTTCGTTTTAGAATTGTTCATACGAAGAGCATGCTCTTGCGTATCGAATCAACCGAGATATATACACTCCGTATGCAGGTGATGAAGGTATATCGCTGCATAAGCAAGGAAAAGTTAAAGTCATCACATTTATCATATAGCTTGGTTGTTTTATTACCATTAACATCTTTTTCAAGTAAAATATCAAAGTATGAAACAGATGTGTCAGACTCTGTGGTATCTTTCATCTCAAGCTCACAAGGATATATCGTATCGACGTAGGAATGAAAATTACCATTGTTAATTGGCAATACATCGTCGATATATATAAATGTCGAGTTGAAGGCCACAGCAAGTGTTTTCTTCTTTTCACACATTAGATTTTGCACAAATTCTGCTTCATATGAATATAAAAATAGATCTGTCAATAATGGAGCGCAATTGGTACCCATGGGAATTCCAATATATTGTCGGAATACCTGGTCTTCACAACCACATAGATATTGTCAATCAGTAACTCAAGCATCTCTTTCACGTCAACTTCAGAGTAATTGTGTGTGCAATGTGTTTTAACAAAATAATCTTGCAAATGACCAATGTAAATTTACAAGTTCCGTTTTTATTAAAAAAGCAGCTGTCAATGATATCAAAAATCTTGGTTCACACCACTTCTTGAATATATTGCTGCGCAGTACACTTGAAGTTTTCCCTTCACCACTGTCAATATTTTAGTGAGGAGTAACGAAAGAGGTTTTGTTGAACATTTACTGGAACCCGCAATGTGTCTTTGTTTGGAATCCAATATATATAGGATAATTCAAATTCATTTTGGCTGCGTGGAATATTAAAAATATTTAAAACTGACATATAATTTTGAAGAATTTCTTCCTTAGAAAGGGAAGTATGAGTATAAGTAGGATTTCCATTTGTAGAATGAAATCAAAGTTCTTCTAAAATACAATTAATGAGACTTACAAACGAAGACAATGTTGTTACCTGCTTTGTCGACAGGGACCAGTACGTACTGATCATATAATCTATTTAATTTTTTTCAATTCTGAATTATTGAACACAGAATGAATGATGGTTTTCATATTACCCCTCAATCTTTTAATACGCGGCTTTAACATGGATCTGATACATTTAATCCATTCTGAAAAAAAATCAACAATTCCACACTTTTACTTTAGCATTAACTTTTGGACGGTATGTGCTAGAACTTTATGTCGAAGTAATGGCATGACTAAGAGTTCATTAATTTGCAAAGGTAGTGTCTATAAAATCTCAGAAGAAAGTGGATGTAACAGCAACCGTTGGTCAGGTGTCTGTGGGCTAAAAAGTGTTGAAAAGGGATTTTGTTGTTGTTTTTTTTTAAATTACTAGTAATAGATATCTCTAAAGGTTGAACTATTACTCACTCAGATGTAAATTTTTGCAAGTTTTGGAGGAATTTGTAATATCATCATAAGAACGTTCTCGATGTGTATGGTATTTCCTGTATATACAGGAAAAAGTATAGCACTATATATAAGGTAGTTAAAAAGTATGTATTTTAAAGCAGAATTAATGCATACAGATGTATATGTAATTTTAAAGGTAATAGCCAAGGGAATTGAATTTATATAGTTAAAGAACGTTGCTTTCGATTTTTCGAAGGTCCATGTTTGCTCTGCTCCTATTTTGTATTGTTTTATGGACTTTGATATTGAATACTGTTCGGTATCTCCATATCCTTCTTTCTTGCTTCTGTGCTATGTTTTTGGACTTGTAAGAATTTTCAAAGTTTATAGTTATCAGAAACATATCATGCCATTTTCGGAATAAAACCTTTGAATGATAAAGAAAAACACAAAAAAATAAAATCATAAATTTATGCTCCTAAATGAATAAATATTCATTGGGATTCTGCAAGCCAAAAATATATCCATACCAGATACATTGATTGTGATGCTACTTTTAAGATATGCATTTGAATATATGTTGGAAAGGATTAAATTACATAAAAAATTCCCCCTACTTGCACTTGAAAGTATGAAAAAAAATCAGGAGACATATATACAAGGTTTTATTGTATAAAAAAGTAGGGGGTCAAATGTCTATGACGGTCATTTCTCAACGTGTGTGAAGTCGTTGAATTAATGGTCTGGAATGTTTTTCTACAGTCGAAAAATGACCCTACTTGTCGTAGAATATTGACCCGGGGTCACTTTTCTACGTAGAAAAATGACCCCCTGGTCAATATTCTACGGGGGTCACTTTTCGTCGTTACACCGGCCTTTACATATAGCACACTCGCTTTAAAAAATTGATCGAAAACAAAGTCAACTCTTGAGTAGCGAATAGCAAGTAAGATGAAGATGCATTCAAATCATTTATTTTTCATATGTCATACTAAAATTCTGAACAACACAGAGATAAATCCTGCTCACTGATTCATCAGTGTTAGATTATGCAAGGTATTTCACCTCTGATACATAAGACAGTGATTTTTGTCCAGTATAATTACGTCATTGCATCCTGGGGTTTCCAGACAACGAAATACACACTCAATGTTGTCTTCAGTTTTATCATATCCAATCCTTGTTCCCATTGCGAATACCAAATCCTCGCGTCTGAAATACCCAAACGTACCAGCTGAAATAGAGTAGAACTTCACACTTGTTATGATCATCAATTTACAATGAAACATTTACAAGTAAAAAAAAATCTGATACCTTCTACTTTCTCCTCACAGGCACTTTAAACCTTTTTCTTCATCAATAAAATTATCACTATAGGTCGCCCACCTGGCGCAGTGGTTAGAGGGTCTGCACTAGAATCGCGATGTTAGGAGTCTATCCTTACGTCGCGGGTTCGAATCCCACTGTGAGAGGTGGAGACCGGTCCTTCTGATGAGACCATATAATCCGAGGCCCCATGTCGCAGTAGGTGCTGACACGAAAAAGATCCCTCACTGCTCAATGACCCTGAGTGCCGAGTATATATGACAAAATTTGTAGCTCTCCACCGGCAAGTGGTGGCGTCTCCATATGAGTGAAAAATTCTCGAAAGGGACGTTAAACAACATACAATCAATCAATGGAGAGTTTGAAACAACATAATTTGTGTTCCTGCTTGAGACCATTCATCCTCTCGAACTGAAAATTTTTCAAAATTGAATCGGAGACAAGAATTTGTCGTATACAACGGAGTTTACACATCTGTTGCATGTTTGGATATTTTATTAGAAAATGACTTTAATGGTAAGATAACAATTAAAAATTGTATGCTAAACTAAGCTGAGATTGTTTTTTTTTAAATAAAAACTGTCTGCTTTCCTTATTTAGACAGCAGTATACCTTTTAAGTTACCATCTACATATGGGGTTTATGTATCCCAGCTGATTCGCAAAAGCATATGCTGTACGTAAGAACAATTTCTCATCACGAAGCAAGCTACTGATAAACATGATGATGATGCAGGAATATCATCAGTCTCGATTAAAGTAATCATTTCGCAAGTTCTCTGGTCGATGGGATATAATGACCTTTTCAGCAAACACAATCTATCATTAACACACTGAATTGTTTTCGAGTTTTTCCTTTTGGCCGACTATGCCATTGAGCACACGTCAGTTGTGACCAGTCGGCAGAGGATTCTTACTCCTCCATGGAACCTGATTCCGCCTCTATGTTTGCTTTGTTCCCGATTTTTGTATTGTTTCAGGGACTTTTGAGCTGAATACTCTTCGTTATCTTAGACAAAATCCCTCGAGGGAGACAAGAATATTTATAAGTGTAAGAAAAACATTAAGAACAATTCACTAGTAAGGAAGATGGGCGCGTTTGGCGTGTGATCTGCAGGAATCATTTGTACGAAACATTTGTGGTTTAAATGTCCATGATTTGGTTGGCTGAACATACCGGTAGCTTGTCAGAGTTTACAAACACGTCCATAGGTTTTTTTTTCATTTAGTTTGAAAGTGTGAGATTGTAACATTTTTGTCCGTTTTTCCCAGGGGGTACTATAACATAGTAATGTTTCACAAAAAATAAACACCTAAAATATTTAATGCATATTGATGCATGATACGTGTACATGATGTACATTATATAGAATAGAAGATTAGAATTGATTTCGCTCGAGAAGCAAACTGAACCAAAATTAATCTAATTCAAAATTTTAATATATCAGTACATAAAACGAAACTGAGAAAATAAATGGTTGTTTGCATGAAAGAAAAAAAAATTAACGCCCCATGCCGGGCTCGAACCAAAAACTTTTCATGTCCAGTGCTCGGAAAAGGTAGCCCATTCTTCTGAGCTATCACCGCTACATATACACAAATGATTTTAAAAGGACAAAGAAGCACCACATTCACACATTTGGATTTTTTTGGGGAAAAGTTCGTTTTTCGTGGTCTCCGGGTCTTCTCTCCATTTTTTAAAAAAGTGTATTCGTTTCTTTGAATTAAAATACATGCAAATAACGTTTCAAAATCATGGAGAGAAGACCCAGAGATAGAAAAATTTTAGAAAAACGTGTTTAAAAATGTACCATTTTGTACCAAATGTCTGATCTGGCCAATTTTCAAGTTATTTTTTAGCAAATCAAAGCTCAATTTCGGGAAAATATTTTCCTTTCCTGTTGTACAGGAACCCGATAAATAAAAAAAAAAATCTTAAAATTTCATGTGACATGACGAAAAAAATTTCACTTTTCAATTACGCCCAGATTCCTGCCGAATGCCAATCAAAAGCGCCCTCGTTCTTTATAGCGCGTCCAACTTACCCCTAGTTCTCCCTGCAATGTCAACGAAAGCGCTATCACGAGCAATGTCGTATGATCTCAATTTTACCAAGTCTGGACAAAGTGCATCAGGTATCATAGCTGGTAAAACATTAACTCCAGGACCAACTGAAAATCAGAGTTTAACACTACAAGTTACTATCTACATTTACGTACTCAGTACTTTGTGTTTAGAACACCACCATTTTCTCATCGTTAAGTTTAAAAGTAAACGATGATGCCCGATGCGTTTATCTTTTCATCATTAAAGACTTATTTCTTATATATTTGGTGAGTTCGCAGTTTTATCAGCTATTTGATTTCAACGATACATTTTCCCATACTTACTTATTTCACATCCAAAGTCGAGTTTTTCTTCGCATGGTGCAATTTTCCACAGAAGCTGGTTTGTGACTTCGCCATATAGACAAAGAGTGGTTGCCTCGGTGATGTTGTCGGTCATATTATATATTGCTGCCATAGTTGTCGAATCAAAATTATTGTACTGAACTGCAGTGTTGTTGTGCCAAATCATCTCTCGATTGTTGTTCGGATTGTTGAAAATTCCTAACCATATTGCATTGTGCCCACTAAAGGAAATATATTTTTTTATGTTTAAATCAAAACATGAGAACTTCATTATTAAAATTTTGAATTTTTTTTTTTTATGATGATATAAAATGATTACAACTTTTAAAAAAAACCACAAATTTAAAATGATCCTATACAGCACCTGGCTTTCAAAGAATTGGTCAAAAATACATTGGTATTTTCGCTCCTGATGGACATCAGTGTCATCCCATACTTCCTACAGCAGAAATGAGCCTCGTCTCTCGATACCAGATGGTTTTTGAAAATGAAATAGTCTGTGTCGGCTACAAAATTAGAATTCATATATAATACGTATTCGCCTTGCTTTATAATAATTAAGTGATGACCATAACTATCCAAAGTAATTTTTTTTAAAGTTTTAAATTACTTAGTTCAGTTTATTGAAGTCGAGAGACATACATCTCATAGACAATATTTACAATCACACATTTTAACACATGTAATAATGAAATAAACATACAACATACATGAACAAAACATATATAATATTTCTGTTAATCTATAGATTTGATAAAGAGACTGTTCTTGATGCACTTGCTAATTGCAAAAATTTTCCTAAATTACATAATTCTTTTATGTTCTGTATACTAAGTAACTGTACCAATTTGAAGACGCTTGGTCTTCGGGAGTAGTAGGTTTTAATGTATTTTTGTCTTAATGTGTTGTAATGTGGACATTTTAACGCAAAATGGAATTCTCATCTTCTATGTTACCTAACAGACAAAGACTACATGTTCTATTATTTCTCAAAGTTTGATTATATCTTCCTTGTTCAATCATTAACTTATGCGCTGATAGTCTTAATCTGGTAATTGTTACTCTATATTTTAGATGTATTGTTTTACATAAATAAGAATGAAGGGTAAAATTATCTACAAGGTGTTGATAAATGAGACGTTTTGGTGATTTCCTAAATCTGACATAATGTTTTGGATAAATTCGTCACATATTCTCTGCTGTAAAATATCAATTGTGTTACTGTTTATACAATTGCTATCGAATAGTTCTGCTAAACCAAGCCTATGAAATTCATTTTTAATATTTACAATCCAGTCATCATTATTTTCTAACCTTTCTTGTAGACATGCTTGAAGAATGCAATTGTCACTATTTCTTAATTTTAACCAGTATTAAGGATTTTCTTTTTCCTGACCAAATCAAGAGGAAATTTACCTAATTCACCATAGTTATGGAATGGGTAGGAGGGAAATAGCAAATTTATGGTTTCCTGCCGAGGGAAACCATAAATTTGCTATTTCCTTCCTACCCATTCCATAACTGTATACTGTTATATGTATTCTGTCTAACCTTAAGTATTCTTTTACAAAATGAAAGATGTACTTTTTCTATATCTTTACCTTTGTGCCATCCCCAAATTTCAGATGCATAACACAGTACAGGGCTAATATAAGTATATAACATATCTAATTGTGTTTTAACATTAAAATTAAAATTTTTCATTCTATTCAAAACACTATACATGGCTTTTCTTCCCAGTGATGCAAAATGTTGTGTTTTTGCAAATTTACCATTAAAATTAAACAACATACCAAGATAATTAAACTCATTAAATACTTCTACAGTATTCCCATCATATCATAATGATCATATAATGATCTGATACATCTTACCCAAACTTGAATAGAAAGCCAACATTATTTTAACACAAATACAGCTCACTCTAGACATTATAGAATAATTGTACACTGAAATAAGTATTATATCGCTTTAAAATATTCTGCGTGCAAACTATCTTAATTAATTTTTACCGTTGTTAGTATTCTACCCCGTGTTTAGAGAATTGCAGGCACAATGTTGATTGAAAAGCAGTCATGCAAACTGCACGCAGCACCAGATCGGTTTATTACTAGAGGAAAGAGTTATTAACTTTATGCCAATTTCAATCAAAATCACTACGTGAAAAAGAAATCTTTCTGAACCGATTACGGACCATTGTAGAGTATTCAGCGGGACATCTTCTACTGGATACGATTCGACCGAGGAATCCCGGAAATATGATAGCGAAAGGAAAACTACATTTCTGGAATTTTGTGTACAAATCAAAATCAATGCAAGTAAACGGTGGTTGCTAAGATGGGAATCAAATTCATATATAGCCCGTAGTACCATGAAAAACGACTTTGTCTCCTAAGGTCTTTCCACCCTCGCAATTTTAATGGTTCAAAGTACAAAAACTGCATTTACTTGTATTTTCATTTAATATGATTTAAATTTAATAATTATTGCAAAAATAGATTGCCATATTATTTAAGATGGGAGACATATATAAACAGGAGTATATATGTCAACATAAAAAAATCGTACAGTTTTTGTAAACAGTATTATAAAATTCATGTAAAAACTGGTTCAAATCAATCAAATGCATAATTCTGATGCTGAAATTTACGAAATACTTGCTACTTATAAGACACTTTTGAATTTTGAATATCAGGGAAACTATTTTACATTGGAAATACAAGAAAGAATGAAGATACCTTAGAAGGAGTTATTGCCCTTGTCAACATTTTTGAAAACATCTATGATTTTTCTAAAAGATATTGTTCTACTGGGTATAAATTTAAATTAATAAGTTTTTGCAAGAACCTATGACATCATACGAGGATGGAAATATTTTAAGTATAATTTTAATTTTGTTATAATTTTGTTACATGCATTTGTTTCTAATAATAGACTCAATTACTTATGAATTAAGATTCCAAAGTACGTATTTCACTTTCTTTTGGGGAAATATTTAAAATATTTTGATTCGTTTTGTCAAAACCTCTCCATTCTATATTCTTAAACGCCTAGCTAGTGCTTTAAACACTAAAACAGCATTTTGTTGAGAATAGCTGGTTGGATTTCCTCCAATATCTGAAAATAAATATATAAAAGGGTTAAAACAATGAAAAAGAGAAACTGAACAAAATTGAAAAACTGACAAATATTTTAATCATCATAAAAATTCGGGTGTGAATTAAAGATCCGCTTCAAGAGTGAGCTCAAATATTTTGGTACTGTTTTTCTATATTCAGATTTGTACTTTAAATAAATTCCACTAAAACTTGCACAAGTGTTGAAGAAAGAAGTCAAACAAGGACATCGACAGAAGTTCGTACTTTATTGTTTTTCAAATGAATTTAAGCGAAAATATCACGTTTCCAGTCAAAGACAAAGACATGTATTTAGTGATTCATATATACCAATTGTTAGTCCATTATTTAAACACTGAATTGACGACGGATTTTTTCCGTTGTATCATGGCTGCGGTGTTTTTCCTTTGAAGTCAAGTGTACAATAACTGGAGATACACCGATGGGCGTATCCAGAAAAAAACTGTGCCGTGTATATGGGCGGAGCCAGCAAAAACTGTGCCGTGTAAATAAATTATTGAACACCATTGGCGTCGGAAGGAAATTGAAAGTGGGGGAGCTAAGTGTAAAAAAAAAATTATACCTTCAGAAAAAAACCTGACAAGCAAAAAAAAAAAAAAAAGGAAAAATGTCCCAAACTCGAAAATCCTATTTCGTGGGGGGTGGGGGGGGGGGGGGGGGTAGTTAGGTCAGAACTTCAGTACCAAAATTTTTTCCATAAACCACCACTTCCCCCATTTTTAACCTATACTACGACGTGTCTGTGGAAAGTGGGGGGGCTAAACCTACGAAACAATGTTCAATGTCTATACTAAGTATATATTTGTAAAAAAAAAAGTGGGGGGAGGCTAAGCCCCCCCCCCCCCCCCCCGCTTCCGACGCCTATGCCAAGGCGATTTCATCATTTTAAATTACATGTATATTGAATTTGAATTACAGAATGAATGGGCTTTGTAATATACAAATGCAAAATTTCTGCAAGTGAAATAAAAAGTCTTTCTCATAAATTACAGTACGTATATATCCCAAACTACGAAATGATTTTACGGAGCTCTTCAAATATTCAATCCACACCAACGAGAAATCAATTTCTTGACATGAATTCCACACACAAATATATTAAAATATCCCACCTATTGTAATATAGGGCATACGCTGTACTGCATCCACAGATGAAGAGTAATTGACCCTGACACAGCGTTTTCGTGAATACGACAGCTCTCGAATATGTCAAATGATCAACGGGTATCTTTTTTCTTGATTTTGAATTTACCTTCTTCAATTTTTTTTTTCTTCTTTGATATCCAAAGGTTTTTTGTGAATTTCATTAACAATCCAGGGACGGATCCAGCAATTTTTGAAAAGGGGGGACGCTCCAGGTCGGTGCCCCCAGCACTCATGCACAGAATCACACCTCGGCCACTTTAAGTCCGTAGCTACATCTAAAAGAAAGAGGGCCTCCAAAAACAGTTGACAAGGAAAAAAAAACCCTTGCACCACACTCTAAAATCCAGGGGGGGATGCTGCAATCCGACGTCCTTTCTCATGAACACACGCACGTAAAATGTTTATTAAAAATACTGACAGAAAGGAGAGATTATCTATGCGTTCACCTGACAAAAACTACATTTTCTATCGGTGTAATTAAAAATCATGCTGAAAATCTGTGACATGACGTTTGATTGGCCATGATACAAGAAAGTTATTGAATATTTATTATGGTGTATCCTGATTTATTCGGACGAAGGGCGGAGACTCGTGCTTTGCACTCGTCACCGCCCTTCGTCCAAATAACTCAGGATACACCATAATAAATATACAATAACTATTACTTATTTTCTGATCATGACAACGAGCACACGGCGGGTGTGACCGGTCGGCAGGGGATGCTCAATCCTCCATGGCACCTGATCCCACCTCTGATGTTTCGGAGGTCCGTGTTTGCTCTGCTCTTATTTTGTATATTGTTTAATGGACGTTGAGATTGAATACTGTTCGTTATCTCCATATCCTTCTTTCTTGAAAGCGGGAGACAATAATTATCAATGGCCTTTCCATCGTACAGTCTATGAATTTAAATCACAAAAACATTTGTGTTTGTAATGTAAATCTGTTTGGACCATTGTTATACACTTTCTAAAGAAAGTTCGGGTATGTTGTTGATACTCATGTCCGTCCGTCCGTCTGTCACACTTTTCTTCCCTGAACTCCCCCTACATTTTACACAGTAGCCTAATCATCTTTTGGGAGATGGTTAGTGGTGTCATGTAGATGTGCAGTAAGGTTTCGGAATTTTCATTTTGCCCCGTGGGGTCAAATGGGGGTCGAAAAATGATGTTTTTTATGCAAAAAGCCCCGTCTTCCCTGAACTCCTCTTACATTTTACACAGTAGCCTAATCATCTTTTGGAAGATGGTTGGTGGTGTCATGTAAATGTGCATTAAGGTTTCGGAATTCTGATTTTGCCCCGGGGGGTCAAATGGGGGTCGAAAAATGACGTTTTTATGCAAAAAGTCCTGTGTTCCCTGAACTCCTCTTACATTTTACTCAGTAGCCTAATCATCTTTTAAGAGATGGTTGGTGGTGTCACGTAGATGTGCAGTAAAGTTTCGGAGTTTTCATTTTGCCCGGGGGTCAAATTGGGGTCGGAAAATGATGTTTTTTATGCAAAAAGCCCCGTCTTCCCTGAACTCCTCTTACGTTTTACACAGTAGCCTAATCATCTTTTGGGAGATGGTTGGTGGTGTCATGTAAATGTGCATTAAGGTTTCGGAATTCTGATTTTGCCCCGGGGGGTCAAATGGGGGTCGAAAATGACGTTTTTTTTATGCAAAAAGCCCCGTCTTCCCTGAACTCCTCTTACATTTTATTCAGTAGCCTAATCATCTTTTAAGAGATGGTTGGTGGTGTCACGTAGATGTGCAGTAAGGTTTCGGAATTTTCATTTTGCCCGGGGGTCAAATGGGGGTCGAAAAATGATGTTTTTTATACAAAAAGCCCCGTCTTCCCTGAACTCCTCTTACATTTTACTCAGTAGCCTAATCATTTAAGAGATGGTTGGTGGTGTCATGTAGATGTGCAGTAAGGTTTCGGAATTTTCATTTTGCCCCGGGGGGTCAAATGGGGGTCGAAAAATGACGTGTTTTATGCAAAAAGCCCCGAGATGGTTGGTGGTGTCATGTAGATGTGCAGTAAGGTCTCGGAATTTTGATTCTGCCCCGGGGGTCAAATGGGGGTCGAAAAATGGCGTTTTTTATGCGAAAAGCCCCGTCTTCCCTGAACTCCTCTTACATTTTACTCAGTAGCCTAATCATTTAAGAGATGGTGGTGTCATGTAGATGTGCAGTAAGGTTTCGGAATTTTCATTTTGGCCTTGGGTGTCAAATGGAAGTCGAAAAATGATGTTTTTTATATAAAAATCCATATCTTCCCTGAACTCCTCTTACATTTTAGACAGTAGCCTAATCATCTATAGGGAGATGGTTGGTGATGTCATGTAGATGTGCAGTAAGGTTTCGGAATTTTGATTTTGCCCCGGAGGGTCAAACTGGGGTCGAAAAATGACGTTTTTTATGCAGAAAGCCCCGTCTTCCCTGAACTCCTCATACATTTTACTCAGTAGCCTAATCATCTTTTAAGAGATGGTTGGTGGTGTCATGTAGATGTGCAGTAAGGTTTCGGAATTTTCATTTTGCCCGGGGGGTCAAATGGGGGTCGAAATTTGTTTTGTTTTTTTTAAATATCTGATATGTTTAATCACCCTGCTTCCAAAAACTTCAAAATTTGCATTTTCATGTGGATTGCAAAAAGGGGCCGGAAAAAATGGCCCCTCCCTAACCCAGAGGGTCATGATTTGTACAAACTTGAATCTACGTGCCTCTTGAGAATGTTTCCATATTAATCATGCTCTTGTTGTTCTTGAAAAGGAATGTGCAAGGTGAAGTTTTTGATGCAGTTGAATAGCTCTCACTAATACATATCAGCAAATTCAGCATATTAGATTTGATGAAAAATATCTTGAATGATTTAATGAAACTGAGCTTAACGCTTTTATAAAGAAAAGAGAGATCAAAGGAAAGGCTGAGGTTAAAATGTTGTTGCAGTTGAAAAGCTTACATCAGTATGAATTTAATAAATTACTATTAGCAAATGAAGTTTGATAAAAATATAATTAATGGTTTATTTAAAACTTAGATAAACACTAATTTTAAAAAGTGAGGTCAAGGTCAAGGAAAAGTCACGGTCAAAATAAGTTGATGCATTAATAGTTCTCAGCAGTATGTATCAGCATATGAAGTTTGATAAATATATCTTGAATTGTTTATTCAAAACTGATCTAGACATTAACTTTGGAACAGTGAGGTCAAGGTCACAAGAAAGGTCAAGGTAAAAAAGAGTGAATCATTGTAAAGCTTACATCACTATATATCATCATGTGAAGTTTCACTACAAAACGTGAATGGTTGTTTTAAAATTAAGCTAAACACTAATTTATAGAAAAGTTAAGTGAAGGTCAAAGGAAAAGTCAAGGTCAAAAAATGTTGCTGCAGTTGGATAGCTTACATCAGTATGCATCAACATATGAAGTTTGATTAAACTATCTTGAATAGAATCTTTTAAACTGAGCTAAACACTAGTTTAATAAAAGCAAGGTTAAGGTCAAAGAAAGGTCAAGGTAAAAAAATGTTGATGCAGTTGCAGAGTTCTCCTCAATATCTATCAGCATATGATGTTTGATAAAAATTTCTAGAATAGTTTCTTTGAGCCGAAGGAAAGACAGATGGAAGGGTGGAGGACGGACATGACAAAAACTATACATGTATTCCTAATCATGGCATGGCATAGAAAACTTGAATCTACATTATATGAGGATGTTTCCATATCAAGATTATACAAGCAAATTCAAAGAATTGTGGTCCTCTGCTTTCTGTGTTTTAGTGAATGGGATGCCATAATTTATGGCAGATTGTGTGTCAAATATGTACCCCTATCATATGTCAATTTTTGAAAATTAGGTCAAAGGGGAAAAATCATAGCATGCTCGGAAATATTTTGTTGCCGGTAATGTACTTGTCAAATATTAAAGTCCTATCTCTTTTCAATCAAAAGTTATAAGGAAATACTAGTATAATATTTAAGAAAAGTAGGTTAAACTTCTGATGAAGGTCACACAGTCGAAAGTCATGATA
Organism: Saccostrea cuccullata; assembly: GCF_032062105.1. Classification (NCBI taxonomy): domain Eukaryota; kingdom Metazoa; phylum Mollusca; class Bivalvia; order Ostreida; family Ostreidae; genus Saccostrea; species Saccostrea cuccullata. The sequence continues at coordinate 685,773 of NW_026938868.1, read as the reverse complement.
TATTTAGCAAAGTCTTTTCACATGTAATATACATGTATAATTTGAATGCCCTATCTTTTTTCTTTCAAAATAATCAATTTAATAAAATAATGTGATTTTTTTTAATGTGAAAATTTTCACCCCAAGAAAACCATTGTCAACCGAGGCGCAGCCGAGGTTGACAATGGTTTTCGAGGGGTGAAAATTTTCAATGTTACACTCAACTACATGCTATATTTATTATATTATACTGAATGTTTTATACAAATACATATAGGCCTAACAGTGAACCGTGCGCGCATAAATTCTGCGCAGTCGCTATTTTTTGGAATACCACCCGTCGTCAAGCAATGTTGACTGTTGCTACGCTGGAGGGCGTGGCTTCATTATTCAGCGGGTAATAGTGTTTTTAACAAATGTTTCTCGACCAATCAGATTCAACTAATTTACATGAAAGTATAATATTATTATATGTTATGTACATTTGTGTTATCAGCAGTCTACATTATTATATAAATACTGCATGTAGTTGAGTGTAACATTGAAAATTTTCACCCCAAGAAAACCATTGTCAACCGAGGCGCAGCCGAGGTTGACAATGGTTTTCGAGGGGTGAAAATTTTCAATGTTACACTCAACTACATGCAGTATTTATTATATTATACTGAATGTTTTATACAAATACATATAACAGTGAACCGTGCGCACATAAATTCTGCGCAGTCGCTTTTTTTTGGAATACCACCCGTCGTCAAGCAATGTTGACTGTTGCTACGCTGGAGGGCGTGGCTTCATTATTCAGCGGGTAGTAGTGTTTTTTAACAAATGTTTCTCGACCAATCAGATTCAACTAATTTTACATAAAGTATGATATTATTAATTATCGATCAGACGCATTTTGGGGACTGGGGCTAAATTTCTTTCCCTAAAATGGTAACTATTGCATTCTTGGATTTTATATGATATTGTTTCATATCTTTTACGTTTGATTCAAATTGTAAATATTGCAACAGAATAGAGAATCTATTCTTTAAACACTGAAATTCTTGTTATTCTTTTATCCTTCTGAACTCCGACTTATGTACGGGACTAACCCCTAGACAGTCCCGTTACACATGCAATGATATGTACACCACACTGCACGTGCAGTGCAATCTAAAAATGATAATGGTAAAACTAGTACTTAAGTTGGGTACGTGACGGAAGCCCACTGTGATGCAGGTGTTGAGATACATGTAAAGTACAAGAACAAATTTATAATTATCATTTTACAAAATATGTTTTATCTTAACTTTGCCATCTAGGCCTATTTCCCAAAACAGACAAATAGGGTGTGTTTGTGTGTGTGTTGATGGGAGAGTGGTGGGGGTTGATTAAATTGATTGGGTATATGGCAGCTTTTGAGGAGTTTCTGCCTAAAGTTTGCACATTTTGAAAAATTCATCAAAAACGCTTTACACTAATTTGAATAATATTATTTGTTGTTGATCTATATGAGAAAATAGATATTATAAGTTCCAATTATGGGCCAAAAATTTATAAACCCCCTTTATCAAACCAATTAAATTCTGTTGTTTAATTTCAGACTGGTAATGAATTAAGAGTATGAAATACCTATAAGAGGCCCATGGGTCACATGGTCACCTGAGCATGTATTGTGTTCGATTTGGTGAATACATGTATTATGTAAATTATTGAATTATATTGACTTTTTCCATGGTGAAGCCCAATTTGAAGGAGTGTGCATTTAGAGGCAAGCACCTTAGTGCGGGTATTACTGTCTCATGACAGCATCTAGATGGGTTTTAGCGTCGAAAATGTGTTGTTTCTTTCTTATCAAATAATGTTAAGCTTCCAAAGAATAAGAGGACACACGGTGTTTATAATGGTATTGTTTTTCACGGTATACCAAACTACTGAGTGCGGAGAAAACCAGTGTGTAAAAGTCCCAACGATGCACTTAGACGCAGCGAACAAAATTTGGAATTTCCTGCGGGTCAATGACAATCTGATAAAGGTAAGGATGTCACCGTGGAGTACTATCTGTTTACAGTGATTCACAAGACAGTGTAGGTCAAAGCTTTATCTTGACTTACTTTAAGTCGATATTATCTATATTTAGGCCTAAGAGGACATTGATAGAAGTTGATCGACATCTATTCTTGTTGTTGAGTTTTATAGGGGCTTGGACTCAAATTTGAAGTTAATATTTTCTCAATTTTTAAATGTTCCTATTGCATTTCACGTAAAAATACATGTATAATAATAAAAAAAATTATCCGGAAGTTACACACTCAACGGGCCGATTTCATTGAAAAAAATGAATAATTACGCTAAATGATATTTTATTTTATTTTTTAAGTTTTATCACTTTTTACACTATGTCTTAGTAGAATAATTCGAAATTCAAAAAAAAACATGGACCTCATGAAAAAAATTATTTTTCAGCACATCATTTAAGAAAAGTAGAAATTTTGTAACCAACTCACCTGTATTGTCAGTACGTGCTCAGTGGTGTGTACAGATTTGAACACACGCGGTGAAACGTAAACATTAATAATAACAGAGCTCATGCAATAACTTTAAAAACATTTACGTTTCACTGAGTGTATTCCATTTGTTAAACTCTGCAAACGCCACTGAGCATGGACTGACAATATCTATAGGTGAGTTGGTTTTGATTTCTCACATTTCTACTCAGTGTTTTCTGGATTTTATAGTTTTATTGTTTTTCATTGATTCACAACAAATTTTCTACTTTTCTTCAGTGAAAGCAAACATGTCACGAAAATTGTCTCGAAAATTGTAAAACCTAAGGCTTTAGTTTTTAGTACTCTTATTTTTTGCAACGATGGCAGTGAATCCAGATTCATTTTTTAGAGTGATGTCATAGTTGGTTTGGGAAGCCATGATCCTCGAGTTGCAATAGAAACAGCACTTCTGTGGCTAGAGGGATGGGCAGATATCATTGTTTTTTCTGGTCATTCCGGTAATTTAACAGCAGGTGAGTAGATTTCATTAGTCTGAGAACAATTTTAAATCTGTAAGCAAACTATATCTTTGAATCAATTTATGACATCTTTGATTCAAAATAAATATGTTTAGTTCAACATGCAGGAAGAGATGTATTAATTGCTTTGGCCAAGGTTGTGAGTCTATCCTCTGCCTCAGTCAGTTTATCATAAAAATAATTGTTCTGTTTTCGGACCATTAACCACAAAACCTTTATTGAATTGGGGTAAACTTTCTTTTGTTGTTGCCCATGATCTAAGAATGCACATGGTCTTCAAGCAAGGTCATACCCTTAAGGTTTCATCAAAGGTCAGCATGTCCAAAAATATATTTTTGCAATAGTTCCAAAACTATGTGGTTTACTCCCTATATATAAAATTGAAATTTTTACCACACCCCCCCCCCGCAGTAAAAAGTCAAGATTAATATCCCCAAGCGCTCAATGACCCAGAATGTCGAGTAAAGGTCAAAATTTGAAGCCCTTCATTGGAACATGGATGGTGACATCTCTATTGCGTGAAAAATTCTGGAATGGGGCGTAAAAAAACATACAATCGATCCAGGGGCGTAGCAACCGGGGGGGCCAGCCCCCCCCCCCCCCACTTTTTTCCCCAACCTTACTTATACTATAGGAAATGTTAATTGAAAGCCTGGTTGGCCCCCCCACTTTTAGTGATGTACCGAAAATGTAGTATTAGAATTGGTACTAAAAGTAGTTGACACTGAGAAAAAGTTTTTTCTACTAATCCCCCCCCCCCCCCCCCATTTCAAGGACCCATTTAGTCATACTACACGAGTCCTTCCGTTTGTACGTCGGCGCACCACCACCACCACGACGAAATAGGATTTTCGACTTTGGGCAATTTAAATTTTTCCATTTTTTTTTTTTTTTTTTTTTTGCTTGTCAACTTTTTCAGGTAAGTAAAAAAAATTTTTTCTGCCGAGTAAAGGCTGCCCCCCCCATGGATGGTGACATCTCTACTTTCAAAAAACGATGCTACGCCACTGCGATCATCATTATCCCCAAAAAAGTATGGAACCTGAAGCTTTACCCCCACCCTTCCCCATTGAGTATCTGAAAAAGTGATAATTCAAGAATATTTTTGACGTAACGGTCGGAGTACATACGCAATTTTTTATTAATGGTCTCATCTACAATACATATTTTTTTACTTGTCAGGACGATGGAATAAATCAGAAGCAGAGGTTTTTCGTGGTATCGCAGTATCTATGGGCGTGCCTTCATGTAAAATATATACTGAAATCAGAAGTCAGAATACAGGTGAAAATGTCCGCTTTACTTACAAACTACTGAAGACAAAATACAGAATTCCTCAACGAATAATACTTGTACAGAAACCTCACATGGGCAAGCGAACTGCCGCTACATTCTGGAAACAATGGCCACAAGAATCGAACACACCCGAAATATCATTGGTCGTTAGGACTCTGAGGATAACACTGGAACGCTACCCAAGCGATGACGTCGGAGATTTAAGTGATGTAATTTCCAAAATGATGGGATATTTACAGCGTTTACCTTTATATCATAACCTTGGTTTCCAGGTGTATGCTTACGTCCCTGATGATGTTTGGGAATCATATAGACTTCTTCAGCAAACGAATATATACAACTCTCATTTAGTTTGAAATATGAACAGTTATCTCACGCGTGCTCAGTTGAAACATGAAAACTAAGAGAATAATAGAAATACTTTTTTCGAAGGGAAAGGGTCGACATAAACATTATATACCCATCTTTCTTCTTCGGGTAAAGCAAGGGGTTATTTCTCTTTTGCAGTGTTTAGATCCGCCACTAATTTCCCTTCTCGGTAATTTAGTTCGGGGTCGAGATTCATGTCAAAATATTTTAAGAAGATTTTTAAAAATTACCTTCTTTAAAAATGTATTTTTAATTTATTTATTAAATACATGTGTATATTTTATATAAATTATTACATAATTCTCAAGAAAAGAAGTCGAGACTTAAATATTTCGATATAATTTCCTAAAGGACTGTTAGGGAGCGAGGGTGGCTAACGGAATAGCCACATAAACATTGCGAAAAGTGGACTGATGTTCATGTTGTACAGGTAACAATAGTCATGTTTAACAATTTAATGTAACTTTTGTTCAGGCTCTAAACCTGTTACACGGTCAATAATTCTTTTCTTTTACATATAAAACTGTCAATTGTTTTTGACAAACCTTCGACAGTTTATGAAATGTTTTGTAATGTTTACGATCACAGATCGCGCGATTCATCCAAAATTAGGAAATGTGTCATTGTGAAAACCCAATATCCAGAGAGGTTGTATTCACGCCCTATTCAGCCCTTAAAGTTTAAACATAGAGAATATTTAGAATATGTATACTGTGTTTATTTTGTTTACTTATAATTTTCTCATCAATCAATCAAGGATTGTAAAAAGAAGGAGAACTGGAGGGGGGCTTCATTTCATTTGAGTTTTGCCCCCCCCCCCCCCATATGTACATGCGACAAAACAACAGGTATAATCCTTTAATGTATGAAAAATAGGATCAAAATTGTCCCAATACATGTTTACGTTTACTTGTACCATACTCTCATTTCCCAGATTGTGTATTTTCATTGGTATTCTTCATATTTCTGGTCAGTTCATACCTTTTCATACTTTGCAGGTAACTATTACATTGGATTAATCTAATTTATAAAACTCAATATTCTTGACTGACTCCTAGATCATTTTTTATGTGTCCTTTTTTCTGAGTCAGTGCATCAATTTAATAAAAAAATTATACAATTTTTAATAGCTATTAATTATCCTTGGAACTATATACTATGTACATGTAGAATCAGTGCTGTCATCAGTCAGATCAGTGCAAAGGCATAAACTAATACTTGGTTATAAATGCAGAAACTGAAAAGGGACATTGATTCATAAGGCTGCTCATCTCTGTCTATGCATGAATTCTGCTAGGTTTCTCATTGTTGATATTTATTTGTTTATTTAGTTCAACATTGTAAATTTGTCCTTGAGTTAGAAGTATGGCTATGAAACAGTTCTGTTTACTTTAGTGGTATATCATCATTTAAAAAAAAAAGAGAACCTGGGATACAATCAGGAACTGGCCTGGACAGTGGGGGTACAAGATATGATCCTACTGGCTGAGATTATATACAGGTGATATTTAATTAAGAACTTATCTTAAGTCTGGTGTCTCTCCTGAGCATATTAAAACTGTTGTGACATTGTTAGTCTTTTGTGTGGTACAAATCCTGTCTTGATCAAAGGCTTATTTTTCTGTAAAGTGATTGCATGCCCTTAAAATATTTAAACATTAAGCAGGTATGACTTATTTACTGCAGACATAACCAAGATATTCTTAAAAATATCACCAATCCATATCCGAAAAAGAAATCCCTCGCTGGATTGAAGTAAGATATTGCTAACAGTTGATTTTTTGAACTGCATACTAGTATATTGTGGGGTCAAATTTTCATTAAACCTTTTTCCAGAAAATGAAAATCGGAATTACAATTGTATGTTTTTGGTTTGCAAGTGCACTACTGGGGGTAGGTTGGGGGGGGGGGGGGGGGGGGGGGGGGGAGGTGTGTTCAGGGGCTCCTCTCCCCCCTGGAATTTGCATAGATTTTCAATTTATATACTGAACCAAGCAAAAGTGACCTTGGACTTCCCTAGAAAAATGTGGGCCCTCCTTGAAGACTACCCTCTACACTCCACAAAACAGGTCAGTGGTCAATATCATTAAAGACCTCAAATCTAATTTAAGAAGCAAAGGTTACATGCATCAATATAAAGTATATACGGAAATTTTCTGTAAATTTCATTTTTAAAACACATATATATTTTAATAGCATTTTTACAAAAATTACTAATCAATTAAAAGTTATTAAAAGCTTGCAAAAAGTTATTAAAACTTTAAATTTTTTGGCTTGTCTGAACAAATTTTAACTTTATTCTTAATCCTTGGAAAAGTGGAAGATGTGTTTAGCATGATAAGTATTGCTTTTATCAAGAAAAATAATTTTATTCATAAAATGAGAACCCTTATAAAATTAATGAATACGCCTTTCCTCATCGATTTAAAATGTGGGCCACTTTTTATCTGCACAAAGGGGTACTGGTATGTGATAGTGCATTGTGCAGAAAAATTGCCTCAGGAATTCTTTTGAGTATGGAGCCACGGTATTACTACTCTTGTGCTGTCAAGCTTTTCCTGGCTTCCCGTCCTTCATTTATTGATTGTTGGCTTTCAGTGTTTAGTGTGTCGGGTAGAGAGATAATTAGTATGCATAGAATTCTTTGATGTAGCAGATTCTTTTGATTAGATAAACGTTTGCTGCAGCAAAAACTTTTGTGACACAGACTGAAAAGGTCACATTTTATGCATAAATAATTCGATTTCAATCATTTCAATAGAGTAGTTTGTGTAAGAGTTTCTTTGATACCATTTCATAGATTTATCAGAACTAATATAAAACATTGCATATATTTTTTTTCCTTTCTAAAATTAAAAAGAGCATACAATTCACTGGGAACACTTGGAGGCTTCACATAGAATAAGATTCTTGTTTTATGATGATGATTTAAAATGATAATGGTGACAGATTGAGAAGAATAGAAAAATGAATATAGTACAGCATTACCATATTGAGACACTTTAACTAATTTTTAAAATTATTCTATATAGAGGCATTGCTATTAATTATCAAAACTCCTCCTGATTTTGATGCTGGTTTGTTTGGAATAATTTTTTTTTTGTAAATTACTGTATTATGACATGTCTAAAATAATATTAAACTGCATGAACATAAATAGACATTGGACCCTGTGTAGGGAGCAGCCTTGACAGCTCTTATGTACTCTGACTTCAGAACTTTGACAATGTCACACTGTAAAATCACATTTTTTCGAGAGGTCAATTTTTCGTGGTTTGAGGAAAATATATTGGTTCATGGGGATTTGATTTCGTGGTTGAAGAATTGTCTAGTAGTAATATATATTAAAAATTGCATTTCGTGGTGTATCTTCATACCTTGAAATCCATGAAAATTAACCCCCCACAAAAATTAGTGATTTCACAGTACTCTGGTTTTCATTCAGATTTTTTCTGTAATTGGTCAACATTGTGACCTTGGAAAATCGGAAAACATGGAGGATCAGGTCTGAATTTGTCTGTGGTTGTTCCTTTCAATAATAGATTGGGTAAAATTCCAGAGAGCTGGCAACTAGCTATAGATAGGTCTTTGATGTGAGGAAAAATCAATGGAATGGGTTTATTTCTAACAGTCCTGTATTTATCCTTGTCTCCTTATATTGAAAAGAAGCCATTGCAAGCTTTGAAAAAAAACCTAATTATTCTGTTTGTGTGAAGTAGTAGGTCATGTGACAAGGATGGCTAGAGGGTAGGACTATATTGTCAGGAAGAAATAATTAATAAAGGTTTTATCAGAAATCTTGTCTGGGTCTTATTGCCATGGTAATACCACTAGACTATCTCAGGAAATGATTGCTCTAAAGACCTTCTCTTGGGAACTTCATGGTCGAAATGTATTCTGAAGATCTAATTTTTCAACTATAGTGTACTCCACTTTTTATTGCAGTGTAGGTGTTCTAGTTATAGGAGTAAGGAAATGGTTTTACTTATGGTTAAAATGTAAAAAAAAAAATCAATTCAATGAACATTTTATGGACAAATTTAGGTACTTTTTTAGCATTGAGAATAGATGAGCATGTGAGAAATGGCAAAGCATCTCATGCAAGATATATCATTGTTAAACCTTTAAAAATTTGTTCCTATACAGGGTTCGACACTAACGCTATCCCGCTGGCCACCAAAAATTATCGGGCTACCAAACATTCTTTAAACTTGCCCTGTAACATTTTAAATTAATAAGTTCAAGAAAAATAATTATAACTTACATACAATATACCTGATAATAGTTAAATTTATTTTCAAATATGTTTTATCAGATAATTATATTTTTTTAGTCAAAAATGTATACTTTAAAGGTGATTCAAAATACCCTAAATGATATAAATATAGTTTTGAATTTAAAAATGTCTTAGGTACAATATATGACATATAATTTACACCCAAAATTCAGCCAAAATGCAGATTTTGTTCTTATTTTCAAAATTTCTCTGCAGGCCCCCGTTTCTATGCACAAAAATGCCATTCAAATCAATTCCAGGGTGTTTTGCGACTCGGCAAAAACATGAACAGGGCTAGTATTAGAATGTGTGTGTGGGGACTATGGTTTTAAAGTTAGTGTCGATCCCTGATACAAATCTATACGACAAAAAGTCTAACATTTCTAATGTTTTGCTGAGCGGGCATAACAAAAATCAATGTTTGACCGCTGGTGAGATGTTGGAATTCAATATTTTGATGTTTTAACATAATAGCAAATCATCTCTTTATTCGTTGGTGTTCAACAGTGATGGACCTATATGTTACATCACAATGACAGTACAAAAACATGTATGTCAAAAATGTTTAACAAAACATTTATTGACTTTTTTATAAACTGCTTTGTAGTTCATGAACATTGGTCAGCCTAACGACCTCAGAAGTTTTATAGTACTGTAATGCAAAACGCATGTTTGAATAGCAATAAATGTATAATATTATCAGTTAACATGATTAAGACTGGATATGTCTTCACAACCACCAAAAATTTTGGTACATTCGTCATGTAATTTTTAATAAATTCCAGCATTATCCAATTGCAATTTGAAACACTTCTAGTTATGCTTCAGGGAATGTGCAGTTTACGATTAAGAACTTGTGCAGAGTCAGGCCACACATAAATATATATGTTTACAATGAATTGGATGATGTGAAATAAAATGCATACACCTTCATATGATTTAATTTTCACAAAGTCCAAAATTATTTTTACTAAGCTTTAAGAGCCTCATTCATAACCTTTCTCTGTGATTTTCTGCTCTTAAATTATATCTTGGTAGCACATTGTGATGTTTTAGCTTTCAAGAGTTTATCTTCATATTTCTGTGCATGACTATGAAATACCATTTGAATCAATTCCAGAGTGTTTTATTAGAAAAATACAGCTTATGTGAATGTGTGTGTGTTCGTTTATGGTTATATGTACTATGTGAAATAGAAGTGCCATAATTTGCACTGGGATCGGTGTTGAATGCAGCCTTGATTTAGAGATATGCTTTTTGCGAGGGGATGCTCTGCTTTGCAGTGCCCTTGTTCAAATTAAAAATTGACGTATGCATAATAGCAAATCATCTCTATATATTGATGGTCAGGTACAAGCCATTTGTGAGTGAAAAACAAAGAAAAAAATATGTTAATCACCTAAATATATACTTTTTTTTTCATAAACTTATCTTTCATTACACATAAATCACTTTTTATTTGCGAGTTCATGAAGCATAAATTGTGCCAACCCAAGAAGTTTATTATAGTAATAGTACTAATACAGCATATATTGAATAGCTAATACAGTCATACCTGTAAAAAGATAAGTTACATTATGAAATTGTAAACTATATCGTAATAATTTAGTAAATAATACAGTAAAACTATCTCGCGATATTGCAGATAAGGATATAGTGAAAATTATCTTGATCCCTAGTATTAATATAAATTTAACAAATTCTTACATGGATATAACGAATTACGGATATAACAAAGTAATTTCATAGGTGCCAGTGATTTCTTTATAACCGAGTTTTACTGTAATTTCCAGCATTATACCCAATTGCAATTTGATAGAACTAGCCACCAATTCTCAGATTAAATTCCCCTTTGTTGGCCTCCCTACAAAAAAAAATGGGTTACTATCGTAGTAGCTTTGTTGGCACATTTGCAGGAGTATCTATGCCAGGTATTGCTCATTCATAACCTCTCTGTGTGATTTTCTCACTTCACCTTCCGATCACAGCTGGATGTGTAGAGGTACTCTATGTACTGTTAGTGTGTGTATGTTATGGTATTACCCCGGAGGTTACCTGCATTTCTACCTGTGTTATACTATTGCAGAGAACAAATATTGTCTGTACTACCTGTGTACATGTATAGGTAGGTACAGTATATGTTCAGCTTAGGTTGAAGGAGTCAAGCATGTCAAGCATCTGGTAAAAGTGCATTTTTTTGAAAAATATATGTATAATTTTTCCCTCTGAAAATTATGCAACATTTTTGAATAACTTGGTTTGGACTTTGTAGATAGTGCCTTTAAGATGTAGCCGGAGGATTAACAAACCAGATATGGACCAAAAATCAGAGAGACAGAGCTGACACCAGAAGACAGAGCTATCCTACCTACCTTGATATATACGTACCTGATCAGGTAGTTCAAAGTTATCACATATTCATCATCAGAACATGTATAATTATTATCTAAGGTAATTATTATGAATAATAAGATATCATTTATTCCGTTTATTCCTTTTACAATATATCTGAGGAATTTATTTACTGTAATCTCATTAGAATCATCACTGGCTAAATGGAATTGCTTACTTTGATTTTAAAATGAGAAAAATATATACATATATAAACTTCATCAAGTTCCTTTCCAAATTCACGATATGTGCAATTTGACATCTTCAAGTCATTTAGCTATACATGTACTAAGTAAGGTACTCATATAGAATTAGAAATCCCAACTATAATGATGCTGCTTATGTGTGATTTTTTTTACCATGTCATAGTTAGCTGGTAAGCACCTCATTTCAGTCATTTGGATTTCTAAAACTATGAATTACAGTGAAACCTCATTATCTCAAACTCAGAGGAATATAAACTATAAGACATCCGAGGATTCCGGATTTACTGGGTAAAATACATGAAGAATATGTAGTTAGGACTTAGAAATCACTTTGACAGACCCGTGGTATTCGAGATGTCAGTGTTTGAGATACCAAAGTTCAACTGTATTGCCATTTCGTAGGTTTTTCTTCATTAATTCAATTTTTCGGATTTTTTTTTTCAATTATTCTGTTTTACATGTGTTAACCTCTATCATTTTTTAACGATTTTGTATTTTTTTTCATTCACCTCTGTGATTTAAGTAGCTCAGGAGACACTAGTATTTATGGATTATATGGCATAATCGATTGCTTTTGATGCACTTAATACTTTTACTGTCTTCAAACTTCATTTGCATACAGTTCATCTCCTGTTAGCTGTAGAAGTCAAGTCTTAAGTTTTAGAATCAATACTACAGTAAAAAGGCCCTTGTGTAAACATTTCCAATATACCAGGCATATTTTTAGCTGTACCAAGAGAAATGGTAGAAAAGCAATCCTGGAGATATTTTATCATATAAAAACATCAATACAGTCTCTATATGTGCTGGAGAATTCAGCCAACTCAATTATCTTGGGATTTCCTTCCAGTCTCCAGAATATGTTTAGCCAAGGGTATCCATTCTACCTCTTGGTTCAGATCAATATGGCACCGAACTAATTTGTATCAATGAACACGATTGGATGACTATAATGTTTGAATTCAGATATTGATTGTCAGTAGCAGGATGGATCTGAAACTTTCACAGTAGGCTCTTTGCCCATATATAGTATGATGGAATGGAGTATGTTTTTAGCAGTCAATGGACAAATCTGCTATTGATACTTGTATTTTGGATGGGCCATAGATTAAGTTCAAACACCCTGAAATTGGTACAGTGAAACTCTTTTAATAATCAAAACCCTTAGAAGTCAGTATTGGAATGAATTCTGTTACTGTAGCTGTTTGACATTTTGAATGTAATGGATACAAGATGGAATATTGGATTTATTGATGAAGTCCACGTTTTGCCTTTTATTCGCTCTCTGGAATGTATGCTTTAGTGGAGGATTTTGTCTTGGTGTTTGGATTTAGTTCTTAGAAGGTCTGCTAAATCAGGGAAATTCATACTGAGTTCTAATACACATTTGTCCCATATAAGAAGATGAGGCACTCATCAAAAATGGCTGTCAGTTATATGTTATGTAAGTATAAAATGGAATTCTCTGGAAGTGCAGTCCAAAATTTGTCATTGTTTTCCATGTGTCTGTTCATTAATTCAGTGTTTTTAAATAACTACACTGCAACATGATCTTTATACCTGTTTTGTCATAGATAAGTAAAAAGACAGTGTGCCTACTTCATAAACCCCCAAGGCTCTTGTAATGGACAAGGAAGCAAATATTTTCAAGTATATGAGTTGTGAAGTAATCAGTGAGCTATATTTATTTTTACTAAGCTCTTTGTTTATAGAGAGGGAAAAATAGATCAGGGACCCTCCCCCATT